>NC_048577.1:66704963-66792463 GCF_013265735.2 Oncorhynchus mykiss
CTTGAAAACCTTTTTATATTCATCTCAAATACACTACAAGTTTTAAATTCCCTACATTGCAGGAAAGTTCTCATGCAAAAGGTTATAAAATTCAGATCCTGTACAGAGATTGTCTTTGGTTTTGAGAAGGCTGAAAGATAACAGTGAATATGAGACATGGAGGAAGGTATTGGGAAGGCTGAAAGATAACATTGAATTCCCCTCAAGTATTGAAAACAGGAAGTGAACTTAGTCACAAGGTTGTGCCAACTTCAGTAGTGTTGAAAATCCTTACCACTCCACTTCCCCATCTGTCTTAAGAACAGAACCCATGGTTTAATGTAGATCCATGTCGATACAACAGAAACAACATGTGGTTTTCTGGTAAAACATTTCTGAGGAAAGGCTGGTGGAAAGAGTTATAGGAGGACGGGTTAATTTTTATGGCTGAAATGGAATAAATTAATTAAGTGTTTGATGTTCCATTTATTCCATTCCAGTCTTTACACTGAGCCTGTCCTCCTATAGCTCATCCACCAGCCTCCTCCGGTTTGTATGTGAAAGTATTCAGGTGTTCACGTTGCTGTGGAGGCAAAAATATATTTTAAAAAAAATACCTTTACAGGTCCAATGCTGTCGTAAAAATAAAGTAAAATAAAATGTGTAAATGGTGGATTTCTAAGTTTTGTAGAAAAAAAAGTATGAAGTTAAAAAGTTCTACCTGATGACATCATCAAAAGTTATAACATTTAAAACCAGTGGTTTTCAAACACAATTAGATTGTCAGGGGTGTTGGGAGCAATACAAAACCTAAACTATTGCAGGTTTTGAAAATCACTGTTTTTTACTTTTCTGTCACAAAACATATTTTTAAGACTTTTCTACTTCTATTTGTCACTACAGATCGTAGTACAACTACTAATTTCACACATGATAAGAGTCAGCCTGTAGACAAGATTACATTTACAATAATCTGATGAGTGACAATATTACGTCTATCAGTTGTCAAATATTACATGAAGAGATGGGAGCATCTAGTACATGAAGAGATGGGAGCATCTAGTATATGAAGAGATGGGAGCATCTAGTACATGAAGAGATGGGAGAATCTAGTACATGAAGAGATGGGAGCATCTAGTACATTAATAGATGGAAGCATCTAGTACATGAAGAGATGGGAGCATCTAGTACATGAAGAGATGGGAGCATCTAGTACATGAAGAGATGGGAGCATCTAGTATATGAAGAGATGGGAGCATCTAGTACATGAAGAGATGGGAGCATCTAGTACATGAAGAGATGGTAGCATCTAGTACATGAAGAGATGGGAGCATCTAGTACATGAAGAGATGGGAGCATCTAGTACATGAAGAGATGGGAGCATCTAGTACATGAAGAGATGGGAGCATCTAGTACATGAAGAGATGGGAGCATCTAGTACATGAAGAGATGGGAGCATCTAGTACATTAAGAGATGGGAGCATCTAGTACATGAAGAGATGGGAGCATCTAGTACATGAAGAGATGGGAGCATCTAGTACATGAAGAGATGGGAGCATCTAGTACATTAAGAGATGGGAGCATCTAGTACATGAAGAGATGGGAGCATCTAGTACATGAAGAGATGGGAGCATCTAGTACATGAAGAGATGGGAGCATCTTGTAATTGACAGATGCAGTGAAAGGAGCCTCTATCAAATCCTCCTTCAGAGTCACAAGCAGGTTATACATTGTGTATCAGAGAGCAGATTCAGCAGGTAAAACATTGTGATTTCTATTTAATACTGTATCAGAGATCAGATTCTGCAGGTAAAACATTGTGGTTTCTATATAATACTGTATCTGAGTTTAAACATTGTGGTTTCTATATAATACTGTATCTGAGTTTAAACATTGTGGTTTCTATATAATACTGTATCTGAGTTTAAACATTGTGATTTCTATATAATACTGTATCTGAGGTTAAACATTGTGGTTTCTATATATTACTGTATCTGAGTTTAAACATTGTGGTTTCTATATAATACTGTATCTGAGTTTAAACATTGTGGTTTCTATATAATACTGTATCTGAGTTTAAACATTGTGATTTCTATATAATACTGTATCTGAGATCAGATTCTGCAGGTTAAACATTGTGGTTTCTATATAATACTGTATCTGAGTTTAAACATTGTGGTTTCTATATAATACTGTATCTGAGTTTAAACATTGTGGTTTCTATATAATACTGTATCTGAGTTTAAACATTGTGATTTCTATATAATACTGTATCTGAGTTTAAACATTGTGATTTCTATATAATACTGTATCTGAGTTTAAACATTGTGATTTCTATATAATACTGTATCTGAGTTTAAACATTGTGATTTCTATATAATACTGTATCAGAGAGCAGATTCAGCAGGTAAAACATTGTGATTTCTATATAATACTGTATCAGAGAGCAGATTCAGCAGGTAAAACATTGTGATTTCTATATAATACTGTATCTGAGAGCAGATTCTGCAGGTTAAACATTGTGATTTCTATATAATACTGTATCTGAGTTTAAACATTGTGGTTTCTATATAATACTGTATCTGAGAGCAGATTCTGCAGGTTAAACATTGTGATTTCTATATAATACTGTATCTGAGTTTAAACATTGTGATTTCTATATAATACTGTATCTGAGATCAGATTCTGCAGGTTAAACATTGTGGTTTCTATATAATACTGTATCTGAGTTTAAACATTGTGATTTCTATATAATACTGTATCTGAGATCAGATTCTGCAGGTTCCTTGACACGTACCTTCATCAAATAACTCTCAACGTTCAAGAGGTGCAGCTTTATTTCCAAAGTTCACTTTTTCTTCAACAACATCTGTGTTGTCCAGGTATTTATCACAGGACCACTGTAGCAGCATTGATCAACATCTGTGTTGTCCAGGTATTTATCACAGGACCACTCCAGCAGCAGCATTGATCAACATCTGTGTTGTCCAGGTATTTATCACAGGACCACTCCAGCAGCAGCATTGATCAACATCTGTGTTGTCCAGGTATTTATCACAGGACCACTCCAGCAGCAGCATTGATCAACATCTGTGTTGTCCAGGTATTTATCACAGGACCCCTGTAGCAGCATTGATCAACATCTGTGTTGTCCAGGTATTTATCACAGGACCCCTGCAGCAGCAGCATTGATCTGCAACTAGGCAGAAACTAGTAACACAATCAAATTAAAATCTGAAATTCTGTCGTCAATGGATGAACGGACAATAGAAACCAGATAGAAACTGATCATGGTGCATGTGACTTCAGTTCTGGTTAGCCACAGACTTGCTCAATGTCTTTCCATGTCTGGGGAAATGAAACCAGGCCAGTGGTTGACTGTCTGAGACTGTGGTTTTGAGTCACGTGGAGCCTGACATGGACAAAGGCAGACATGACCATGGACAACTTATTCACATCAATTTCCCTGCCAGACAAGTTGATTACAAAGAAGACTAGCCTGCTAGGAACAGTGAACACACAAAGACTAGCCTGCTAGGAACAGTGAACACACAAAGACTAGCCTGCTAGGAACAGTGAACACACAAACAAGACTAGCCTGCTAGGAACAGTGAACACACAAAGACTAGCCTGCTAGGAACAGTGAACACACAAAGAAGACTAGCCTGCTAGGAACAGTGAACACACAAAGAAGACTAGCCTGCTAGGAACAGTGAACACGCAAAGAAGACTAGCCTGCTAGGAACAGTAAACACACAAAGAAGACTAGCCTGCTAGGAACAGTGAACACACAAAGAAGACTAGCCTGCTAGGAACAGTGAACACACAAAGAAGACTAGCCTGCTAGGAACAGTAAACACACAAACAAGACTAGCCTGCTAGGAACAGTGAACACACAAAGAAGACTAGCCTGCTAGGAACAGTGAACACACAAAGAAGACTAGCCTGCTAGGAACAGTGAACACACAAACAAGACTAGCCTGCTAGGAACAGTGAACACACAAAGAAGACTAGCCTGCTAGGAACAGTGAACACACAAAGAAGACTAGCCTGCTAGGAACAGTGAACACACAAAGAAGACTAGCCTGCTAGGAACAGTGAACACACAAAGAAGACTAGCCTGCTAGGAACAGTGAACACACAAAGAAGACTAGCCTGCTAGGAACAGTGAACACACAAACAAGACTAGCCTGCTAGGAACAGTGAACACACAAAGAAGACTAGCCTGCTAGGAACAGTGAACACACAAAGAAGACTAGCCTGCTAGGAACAGTGAACACACAAAGAAGACTAGCCTAGCCAGGTCATAACAGTATAAACAGTATCTCTACCATATACAGACAGCAACTGGTATCCCCTTTATGATCTAGCCAGGTCATTACAGTATATACAGTATCTCTACCATATACAGACACCAACTAGTATCCCCTTTATGATCTAGCCAGGTCATAACAGTATAAACAGTATCTCTACCATATACAGACAGCAACTGGTATCCCCTTTATGATCTAGCCAGGTCATTACAGTATATACAGTATCTCTACCATATACAGACACCAACTAGTATCCCCTTTATGATCTAGCCAGGTCATTACAGTATATACAGTATCTCTACCATATACAAACAGCAACTAGTATCCCCTTTATGATCTAGCCAGGTCATTACAGTATATACAGTATCTCTACCATATACAGACACCAACTAGTATCCCCTTTATGATCTAGCCAGGTCATTACAGTATATACAGTATCTCTACCATATACAGACACCAACTAGTATCCCCTTTATGATCTAGCCAGGTCATTACAGTATATACAGTATCTCTACCATATACAGACACCAACTAGTATCCCCTTTATGATCTAGCCAGGTCATTACAGTATATACAGTATCTCTACCATATACAGACACCAACTAGTATCCCCTTTATGATCTAGCCAGGTCATTACAGTATATACAGTATCTCTACCGTATACAGACAGCAACTAGTATCCCCTTTATGATCTAGCCACGTCATTACAGTATATACAGTATCTCTACCATATACAGACAGCAACTAGTATACCCTTTATGATCTAGCCAGGTCATTACAGTGTATACAGAATATCTACCATATACAAACAGCAACTAGTATCCCCTTTATGATCTAGCCAGGTCATTACAGTGTATACAGAATATCTACCATATACAAACAGCAACTAGTATACCCTTTATGATCTAGCCAGGTCATTACAGTGTATACAGAATATCTACCATATACAAACAGCAACTAGTATACCCTTTATGATCTAGCCAGGTCATTACAGTGTATACAGAATATCTACCATATACAGACAGCAACTAGTATCCCCTTTATGATCTAGCCAGGTCATTACAGTATATACAGTATCTCTACCATATACAGACACCAACTAGTATCCCCTTCATGATCTAGCCAGGTCATTACAGTATATACAGTATCTCTACCATATACAGACACCAACTAGTATCCCCTTTATGATCTAGCCAGGTCATTACAGTATATACAGTATCTCTACCATATACAGACAGCAACTAGTATCCCCTTTATGATCTAGCCAGGTCATTACAGTATATACAGTATCTCTACCATATACAGACACCAACTAGTATCCCCTTTATGATCTAGCCAGGTCATTACAGTATATACAGTATCTCTACCATATACAGACACCAACTAGTATCCCCTTTATGATCTAGCCAGGTCATTACAGTATATACAGTATCTCTACCGTATACAGACAGCAACTAGTATCCCCTTTATGATCTAGCCAGGTCATTACAGTATATACAGTATCTCTACCATATACAGACACCAACTAGTATCCCCTTTATGATCTAGCCAGGTCATTACAGTATCTCTACCATATACAGACACCAACTAGTATCCCCTTCATGATCTAGCCAGGTCATTACAGTATATACAGTATCTCTACCGTATACAAACAGCCTTCCATCTGACAGACACCAACTAGTATCCCCCCTTTCATTATATTACATTCATATTATTACTATTACATGGCAAGACTCTGTAAAAGGAGGTACTTGCCGCTGGCCTGTTGCGCTGTTCTACAATGTGCTCGACATGGCTGCTATCAACACGTGTTGTACAAGCAATGCCTTGTCAAGACAGTCAACAGGAGAGATTTCATCATGGATCTGGCATGTGAGCTTCATGAGAACCACATGAACGCAGAGAAAGAAGCTACAGTCACCAAGCAGGCCTCCCAGGCAGCAGGTACTGCTCTCCCTCTTCCCCAAGCACCACATCTTCCACTGGGGAGAAAAGAGACACAATGTCAAGTCGGCAGATTCACACTGAACAAGGCCAATGAACACTGTGTGCAGGGCAACCGATTTGACTTGTTTGTGGACCTGAAGCATAAAGAGAAGAGGGGATTGATTCATGTGTGAAGGAGCTACAGTGTCTGATAGCATGAAGAGAAGAGGGGATTGATTCATGTGTAAAGGAGCTACAGTGTCTGATAGCATGAAGAGAAGAGGGGATTGATTCATGTGTAAAGGAGCTACAGTGTCTGATAGCATGAAGAGAAGAGGGGATTGATTCATGTGTGAAGGAGCTACAGTGTCTGATAGCAGAAAGAGAAGAGGGGATTGATTCATGTGTAAAGGAGCTACAGTGTCTGATAGCATGAAGAGAAGAGGGGATTGATTCATGTGTGAAGGAGCTACAGTGTCTGATAGCATGAAGAGAAGAGGGGATTGATTCATGTGTGAAGGAGCTACAGTGTCTGATAGCAGAAAGAGAAGAGGGGATTGATTCATGTGTAAAGGAGCTACAGTGTCTGATACAATCAACACATAATTGTTTTTACATCTTGTCTTCAATATTTTTCCACAAATATTTATTTATGAATTTCATCCCTTTATAATTGTTACACTTTATAATTACATACACTGGTGCTTTTGTTTAGGAATACAGAATACATTTCACCTGGCTGGTTTTATTATTATTAGATATGTTATTGTTCAGGAATACAGAATACATTTCACCTGGCTGGTTTTATTATTATTAGATATGTTATTGTTTCTACTTTGTGAAAAGAAGCTGTAACTGGACTTTATTAACTTCTAAAACTCTATAATCAGATCTACAAATAGAGTTGATCAAACGGACTGTTTTTACTGGAAGGGAAATAGGCTGTAGGCTGATCTATTTTCCACTTTGTTGAATGAACTATTGTTGTTATTTTATATTGATATATTTCCACTAATTATTCTTCATGTCATTAATCCTTTACAATAGTATGTTACACTATTTATCAAGTGTTTATTTATTAACAAACCATGTATTCACACGTTGCACCTTGCTGGTTGATATGCATCTGATGCACAGTCTCCCTTCACAACATAGAGTTGGTCTGTTTACCTGAACTGTGACATCAGTGATGCCTCTCACAGCGACAGAGTCTCCCTTCACAACATAGAGTTGGTCTGTTTACCTGAACTGTGACATCAGTGATGCCTCTCACAGCGACAGAGTCTCCCTTCACAACATAGAGTTGGTCTGTTTACCTGAACTGTGACATCAGTGATGCCTCTCACAGCGACAGAGTCTCCCTTCACAACATAGAGTTGGTCTGTTTACCTGAACTGTGACACAGTGATGCCTCTCACAGAGACAGAGTCTCCCTTCACAACATAGAGTTGGTCTGTTTACCTGAACTGTGACATCAGTGATGCCTCTCACAGCGACAGAGTCTCCCTTCACAACATAGAAGCTTTTCAGTTGGTCTGTTTACCTGAACTGTGACATCAGTGATGCCTCTCACAGCGACAGATTCACCTGTGTAAGTCTTTAACACGAGGGGCGCTGGCTGAAGTGGAAGGTGTTGCAGTGTCTTTTGTCTGACACAAGAGATACAGCTGTCCCTGTGTTAATCTCTATACGCACCAGCTGTCCCTGTGTTAATCTCTATACACACCAGCTGTGCCTGTGTTAATCTCTATACGCACCAGCTGTCCCTGTGTTAATCTCCATACACACCAGCTGTCCCTGTGTTAATCTCTATACGCACCAGCTGTCCCTGTGTTAATCTCCATACACACCAGCTGTCCCTGTGTTAATCTCCATACACACCAGCTGTCCCTGTGTTAATCTCCATACACACCAGCTGTCCCTGTGTTAATCTCCATACACACTAGCTGTCCCTGTGTTAATCTCCATACACACCAGCTGTCCCTGTGTTAATCTCTATACACACCAGCTGTCCCTGTGTTAATCTCTATACGCACCAGCTGTCCCTGTGTTAATCTCCATACACACCAGCTGTCCCTGTGTTAATCTCTATACACACCAGCTGTCCCTGTGTTAATCTCCATACACACCAGCTGTCCCTGTGTTAATCTCTATACACACCAGCTGTCCCTGTGTTAATCTCTATACGCACCAGCTGTCCCTGTGTTAATCTCTATACACACCAGCTGTCCCTGTGTTAATCTCTATACACACCAGCTGTCAATGTGTTAATCTCTATACACACCAGCTGTCCCTGTATTAATCTCCATACACACCAGCTGTCCCTGTGTTAATCTCTATACACACCAGCTGTCCCTGTGTTAATCTCTATACACACCAGCTGTCCCTGTGTTAATCTCCATACACACCAGCTGTCCCTGTGTTAATCTCTATACACACCAGCTGTCCCTGTGTTAATCTCCATACACACCAGCTGTCCCTGTGTTAATCTCTATACACACCAGCTGTCCCTGTGTTAATCTCTATACACACCAGCTGTCCCTCTAGCGAGGGGGAGACATAGTATCCGTGCAGCCCACCAGGAAGAAGTCAGGATTTTCAGTGTGACTTCCTGGTCTGATGAGTCACTCACCTCAGTGTTCTCGTGCTCAACAGTGTGAACATGTCTATTTGTCTTTCTTTGGAATGTCTGTTTCTTGTTTTCAATCTGTTCCTCTGTTCTCTTTTTGTTTCTGGAGGCTTGTTCGATGTGGCTCTTTTTACCACAGTCTGGAAAATCCATGTCCTTACCTCAGTATGTAGACGTGAGATGTTCCTCTTTGCCACAGTCTGGAAAATCCATGTCCTTACCTCAGCATGTAGACGTGAGATGTTCCTCTTTGCCACAGTCTGGAAAATCCATGTCCTTACCTCAGTATGTAGACGCCTGATGTTCCTCTTTGCCACAGTCTGGAAAATCCATGTCCTTACCTCAGTATGTAGACGTGAGATGTTCCTCTTTGCCACAGTCTGGAAAATCCATGTCCTTACCTCAGTATGTAGACGCCTGATGTTCCTCTTTGCCACAGTGGAAGCATGTGCCTTGATTTCCCGTCTCTGACATTCAGTTGAATCTCTGTGCACTTTTTATTTTTTGTATTTATTTTGAAGGAACAAAGAACAAATAGGGGCAGGGATGTTTATACCACTAGAGAAACAATACTGTTGAAATATACAGTACCAGTCAACAGATTGGACACACCCACTCATTCCCAGGGTTTTCTTTCTTTTACTATTTTCTACATTGTGGAATAATTAGTGAAGACATCAAATAAAACTATGAAATAACACATATGGAATCACATAGTAACCAATTTAAAAAAAATCTAATTAAAATACATTTGAGATTTGAGATTCTTCAAAGTATCCACCCTTTGCCTTGATGACAGCTTTTCCCAGTCTTGGCATTCTCTCAACCAGCTTCATGAGGTAGTCACCTGGAATGCATTTTAATGAACAGGTGTGCCTTGTTAAAAGTTACTTTGTGGAATTTCTTTCCTTCTTAATGTGTTTGAGGCAATCAGTTGTGTTGTGACAAGGTAAGGGTGGTATACAGAAGATAGCCCTATTTGGTAAAAGTCTAAGTCCATATTATGGCAAGAACAGCTCAAATAAGCAAAGACAAACGACAGCCCATCATTACTTTAAGACATGAATGTCAGTCATTCTGGAAAATGTCAAGAACTTTGAAAGTTTATTCAAGTGCAGTCGCAAAAACCATCAAGCACTATGAAGAAACTGTCTCTCAAGAGGACCGCCACAGGACAGGAATACCTCTGCTGCCGAGGATGAGTTCATTAGAGTTACCTGTCTCTCAAGAGGACCGCCACAGGACAGGAATACCTCTGCTGCCGAGGATGAGTTCATTAGAGTTACCTGTCTCTCAAGAGGACCCCAACAGGACAGGAATACCTCTGCTGCCGAGGATGAGTTCATTAGAGTTACCTGTCTCTCAAGAGGACCCCCACAGGACAGGAATACCTCTGCTGCTGAGGATGAGTTCATTAGAGTTACCTGTCTCTCAAGAGGACCCCCACAGGACAGGAATACCTCTGCTGCCGAGGATGAGTTCATTAGAGTTACCTGTCTCTCAAGAGGACCCCCACAGGACAGGAATACCTCTGCTGCCGAGGATGAGTTCATTAGAGTTACCTGTCTCTCAAGAGGACCGCCACAGGACAGGAATACCTCTGCTGCCGAGGATGAGTTCATTAGAGTTACCTGTCTCTCAAGAGGACCCCCACAGGACAGGAATACCTCTGCTGCCGAGGATGAGTTCATTAGAGTTACCTGTCTCTCATGAGGACCCCCACAGGACAGGAATACCTCTGCTGCCGAGGATGAGTTCATTAGAGTTACCTGTCTCTCAAGAGGACCGCCACAGGACAGGAATACCTCTGCTGCCGAGGATGAGTTCATTAGAGTTACCTGTCTCTCAAGAGGACCGCCACAGGACAGGAATACCTCTGCTACCGAGGATGAGTTCATTAGAGTTACCGGCCTCACAAATTACAACCCAAATAAATACTTCACAGAGTTCAATAACAGACACTTCTCAACATCAACTGTTCAGAGGAGACTGCATGAATCAGGCCTTCATGGTCGAATTGCTGCAAAGAAACCACTGCTAAAAGACACCAACAAGAAGAAGAGACTTGCTTGGGCCAAGAAACACGAGCAATGGACATTAGACCGAGGGAAATGTGCCTTTTGGTCTGCAGTCCAAATGTGAGATGTTTGGTTTCAACCACTGTGTCTTTGTGAGAAGCTGTGTGGGTGAACGGATGATCTCCACATGTCTATTTCCCACCATAAAGCATGGATGAGGAGGTGTGATGGTGTGGGGGTGAACGGATGATCTCCACATGTCTATTTCCCACCATAAAGCATGGATGAGGAGGTGTGATGGTGTGGGGGTGAACGGATGATCTCCACATGTGTATTTCCCACCATAAAGCATGGATGAGGAGGTGTGATGGTGTGGGGGTGAACGGATGATCTCCACATGTGTATTTCCCACCATAAGGCATGGATGAGGAGGTGTGATGGTGTGGGGGCGCTTTCCTAGTGACACTGCCTGTGATTTATTTAGAATTCAAGTCACACTTACCCAGCATGGCTACCACAGCATTCTGCAGCGATACGCCGTCCCATCTGGTTCGGGCTATTGGGACTATCATTTGTTTTTCAACAGGACAATGACCCAACACACCTCCAGGCTGTGTAAGGGCTATTTGACCAAGAAGGAGAGTGATGGAGTGCTGCATCAGATGACCTGGCCTCCACAATCCACCGACTTCAACCAAATTGAGATGGGATGAGTCGGACCGCATAGTGAAGGAAAAGCAGCCAACAAGTGCTCAGCATATGTGGGGACTCCTTCAAGACTGTTGGAAAAGCATTCCAGGTGAAGCTGGTTGAGAGAATGCCAAGAATGTGCAAAGCGGTCATCAAGGCAAAAGGTGGCTATTTGAAGAATCTCAAATATAAAATTTATTTGAACACTTTTTGGTTATGTCATGATTCCATTTGTGTTATTTCATACTTTTTAAATCTTCAGTATTATTCTACAATGTAGAAAATAGTGAGAATAAATAAAAACCCTTGAATGAGTAGGTGTTCTAAAACTTTTGACCGGTAGTGTATTTATAAATATGCAAAGTTATATATTTTTTTAAACGACATCATATGGTAAATTCAAATCACCTTCCAAATGCTCCACGATGAATAAAGAATTCAACAGTGTGACTTCCTGGTCTGATGAGTCACTCACCTCAGTGTTCTCTTACTCAACAGTGTGACTTCCTGGTCTGATGAATCACTCACCTCAGTGTTCTCTTAAGTACAGAGTCTCTTTAGATGTGTGTCTTCAGGCCTTCTGGTCCTCTGTTGGATGTTTCATTCAATTCATTTATTTAACCTTTATTTAACTAGGCAAGTCAGTTAGTAACAAATTGTTATTTACAATGACGACCTACCAAAAGGCACAAGGCCTCCTGCGGGGACGAGGGCCTGGGAGTAAAACAATATAAAAATAAATACAATATACAGTGCCTTGCGAAAGTATTCGGCCCCCTTGAACTTTGCGACCTTTTGCCACATTTCAGGCTTCAAACATAAAGATATAAAACTGTATTTTTTTGTGAAGAATCAACAACAAGTGGGACACAATCATGAAGTGGAACGACATTTATTGGATATTTCAAACTTTTTTAACAAATCAAAAACTGAAAAATTGGGCATGCAAAATGATTCAGCCCCTTTACTTTCAGTGCAGCAAACTCTCTCCAGAAGTTCAGTGAGGATCTCTGAATGATCCAATGTTGACCTAAATGACTAATGATGATAAATACAATCCACCTGTGTGTAATCAATTTTCCGTATAAATGCACCTGCACTGTGATAGTCTCAGAGGTCCGTCAAAAGCGCAGAGAGCATCATGAAGAACAAGGAACACACCAGGCAGGTCCGAGATACTGTTGTGAAGAAGTTTAAAGCCGGATTTGGATACAAAAAGATTTCCCAAGCTTTAAACATCCCAAGGAGCACTGTGCAAGCGATAATATTGAAATGGAAGGAGTATCAGACCACTGCAAATCTACCAAGACCTGGCCATCCCTCTAAACTTTCAGCTCATACAAGGAGAAGACTGATCAGAGATGCAGCCAAGAGGCCCATGATCACTCTGGATGAACTGTAGAGATCTACAGCTGAGGTGGGAGACTCTGTCCATAGGACAACAATCAGTCGTATATTGCACAAATCTGGCCTTTATGGAAGAGTGGCAAGAAGAAAGCCATTTCTTAAAGATATCCATAAAAAGTGTCGTTTAAAGTTTGCCACAAGCCACCTGGGAGACACACCAAACATGTGGAAGAAGGTGCTCTGGTCAGATGAAACCAAAATTGAACTTTTTGGCAACAATGCAAAACGTTATGTTTGGCGTAAAAGCAACACAGCTCATCAACCTGAACACACCATACCCACTGTCAAACATGGTGGTGGCAGCATCATGGTTTGGGCCTGCTTTTCTTCAGCAGGGACAGGGAAGATGGTTAAAATTGATGGGAAGATGGATGGAGCCAAATACAGGACCATTCTGGAAGAAAACCTGATGGAGTCTGCAAAAGACCTGAGACTGGGACGGAGATTTGTCTTCCAACAAGACAATGATCCAAAACATAAAGCAAAATCTACAATGGAATGGTTCAAAAATAAACATATCCAGTTGTTAGAATGGCCAAGTCAAAGTCCAGACCTGAATCCAATCGAGAATCTGTGGAAAGAACTGAAAACTGCTGTTCACAAATGCTCTCCATCCAACCTCACTGAGCTCGAGCTGTTTTGCAAGGAGGAATGGGAAAAAATGTCACTCTCTCGATGTGCAAAACTGATAGAGACATACCCCAAGCGACTTACAGCTGTAATCGCAGCAAAAGGTGGCGCTACAAAGTATTAACTTAAGGGGGCTGAATAATTTTGCACGCCCAATTTTTCAGTTTTTGATTTGTTAAAAAAGTTTGCAATATCCAATAAATGTTGTTCCACTTCATGATTGTGTCCCACTTGTTGTTGATTCTTCACAAAAAAATACAGTTTTATATCTTTATGTTTGAAGCCTGAAATGTGGCAAAAGGTCGCAAAGTTCAAGGGGGCCGAATACTTTCACAAGGCACTGTATATACAATACAAAACACACATCACAACAAGAGAGACACAACACTACATAAAGAGAGACCTAAGACAACAACATAGCCAGGCAGCAGCACATGACAACACAGCATGGTGGCAATACAACATAACAACAACATGGTAGCAACACAACATCGTAGCAGCACAAAAACATGGTACAAACATTATTAGGCACAGACAACAGCACAAAGGGCAAGAAGGTAGAGACAACAACACATCAGACAAAGCAGCCTCAACTGTCAGTAAGACGATACATGATTAGAGTGTCCATGATTAGAGTGTACATGATAAGTGTCCATGATAAGAGTGTCCATGATAAGAGTGTCCATGATAAGAGTGTCCATGATAAGAGTGTCCATGATAAGAGTGTCCATGATTAGAGTGTCCCTGATTAGAGTGTCCATGATTAGAGTGTACATGATAAGAGTGTCCATGATAAGAGTGTCCATGATTAGAGTGTCCATGATTAGAGTGTACATGATTAGAGTATACATGAGAAGAGTGTCCATGATTAGAGTGTCCATGATTAGAATATACATGATTAGAGTGTACATGATTAGAGTGTACATGATTAGAGTGTACATGAGAAGAGTGTACATGATTAGAGTATACATGAGAAGAGTGTCCATGATTAGAGTGTACATGATGAGAGTGTACATGAGAAGAGTGTCCATGATTAGAGTATACATGAGAAGAGTGTCCATGATTAGAGTATACATGATAAGAGTGTCCATGATTAGAGTGTACATGATAAGAGTATACATGATAAGAGTGTCCATGATTAGAGTGTACATGATAAGTGTCCATGATAAGAGTGTCCATGATAAGAGTGTCCATGATGAGAGTGTCCATGATAAGAGTGTCCATGATGAGAGTGTACATGAGAAGAGTGTCCATGATTAGAGTATACATGATAAGAGTGTCCATGATTAGAGTGTACATGATAAGTGTCCATGATAAGAGTGTCCATGATAAGAGTGTCCATGATAAGAGTGTCCATGATAAGAGTGTCCATGATGAGAGTGTACATGAGAAGAGTGTCCATGATGAGAGTGTACATGATTAGAGTGTCCATGATTAGAGTATACATGAGAAGAGTGTCCATGATTATATAGTTGTCCTGGTTGTTTCAGTATAGTTGTCTCAGTATAGTTGACCTGGTTGTGTCAGTATAGTTGTCCTGGTTGTTTCAGTATAGTTGTCTCATTATAGTTGACCTGGTTGTGTCAGTATAGTTGTCCTGGTTGTCTCAGTATAGTTGACCTGGTTGTGTCAGTATAGTTGTCCTGGTTGTCTCAGTATAGTTGTCCTGGTTGTGTAAGTATAGTTGACCTGGTTGTGTCAGTAAAGTTAACCTGGTTGTGTCAGTATAGTTGCCCTGGTTGTGTCAGTATAGTTGTCCTGGTTGTATCAGTATAGTTGTCCTGGTTGTATCAGTATAGTTGTCCTGGTTGTATCAGTATAGTTGACCTGGTTGTGTCAGTATAGTTGTCCTGGTTGTGTCAGTATAGTTGCCCTGGTTGTGTCAGTATAGTTGTCCTGGTTGTATCAGTATAGTTGTCCTGGTTGTATCAGTATAGTTGTCCTGGTTGTGTCAGTATAGTTGCCCTGGTTGTGTCAGTATAGTTAACCTGGTTGTGTCAGTATAGTTGTCCTGGTTGTATCAGTATAGTTGACCTGGTTGTGTCAGTATAGTTGTCCTGGTTGTGTCAGTATAGTTGCCCTGGTTGTGTCAGTATAGTTGTCCTGGTTGTATCAGTATAGTTGCCCTGGTTGTATCAGTATAGTTGTCCTGGTTGTATCAGTATAGTTGTCCTGGTTGTGTCAGTATAGTTGTCCTGGTTGTATCAGTATAGTTGTCCTGGTTGTCTCAGTATAGTTGACCTGGTTGTGTCAGTATAGTTGACCTGGTTGTGTCAGTATAGTTGTCCTGGTTGTATCAGTATAGTTGTCCTGGTTGTGTCAGTATAGTTGTCCTGGTTGTATCAGTATAGTTGACCTGGTTGTGTCAGTATAGTTAACCAGGTTGTGTCAGTATAGTTGACCTGGTTGTGTCAGTATAGTTGTCCTGGTTGTATCAGTATAGTTAACCTGGTTGTGTCAGTATAGTTAACCTGGTTGTATCAGTATAGTTAACCTGGTTGTATCAGTATAGTTGTCCTGGTTATATCAGTATAGTTGTCCTGGTTGTATCAGTATAGTTGTCCTGGTTGTATCAGTATAGTTGTCCTGGTTGTATCAGTATAGTTAACCTGGTTGTGTCAGTATAGTTAACCAGGTTGTGTCAGTATAGTTGACATGGTTATGCTATAGGCTGTAGGCTTGTTCATTTAGCAGACTAGATACTGTATGTTATCTGCTGTAGACTTGTTCATTTAGCAGACTAGATACGGTATGTTATCTGTTGTAGGCTTGTTCATTTAGCAGACTAGATACTGTATGTTATCTGCACCATGCCATAGGCTGTAGGCTTGTTCATTTAGTAGACTAGATACTGTATGTTATCTGCTGTAGGCTTGTTCATTTAGTAGACTAGATACTGTATGTTATCTGCACCATGCCATAGGCTGTAGGCTTGTTCATTTAGTAGACTAGATACTGTATGTTATCTGCTGTAGGCTTGTTCATTTAGTAGACTAGATACTGTATGTTATCTGCTGTAGGCTTGTTCATTTAGTAGACCAGATACTGTATGTTATCTGCACCATGCCATAGGCTGTAGGCTTGTTCATTTAGTAGACTGGATACTGTATGTTATCTGCTGTAGGCTTGTTCATTTAGTAGACTAGATACTGTATGTTATCTGCTGTAGGCTTGTTCATTTAGTAGACTAGATACTGTATGTTATCTGCTGTAGGCTTGTTCATTTAGCAGACTAGATACTGTATGTTATCTGCACCATGCCATAGGCTGTAGGCTTGTTCATTTAGCAGACTAGATACTGTATGTTATCTGCTGTAGGCTTGTTCATTTAACAGACTAGATACTGTATGTTATCTGCTGTAGGCTTGTTCATTTAGCAAACTAGATACTGTATGTTATCTGCTGTAGGCTTGTTCATTTAGTAGACTAGATACTGTATGCTATCTGCACCATGCCATAGGCTGTAGGCTTGTTCATTTAGCAGACTAGATACTGTATGTTATCTGCTGTAGGCTTGTTCATTTAACAGACTAGATACTGTATGTTATCTGCACCATGCTATAGTCTGTAGGCTTGTTCATTTAGTAGAATAGATACTGTATGTTATCTGCACCATGCTATAGGCTGTAGGCTTGTTCATTTAGTAGAATAGATACTGTATGTTATCTGCTGTAGGCTTGTTCATTTAGCAGACTAGATACTGTATGTTATCTGCTGTAGGCTTGTTCATTTAACAGACTAGATACTGTATGTTATCTGCACCATGCCATAGGCTGTAGGCTTGTTCATTTAGCAGACTAGATACTGTATGTTATCTGCTGTAGGCTTGTTCATTTAACAGACTAGATACTGTATGTTATCTGCACCATGCTATAGGCTGTAGGCTTGTTCATTTAGTAGAATAGATACTGTATGTTATCTGCTGTAGGCTTATTCATTTAGTAGAATAGATACTGTATGTTATCTGCTGTAGGCTTGTTCATTTAGCAGACTAGATACTGTATGTTATCTGCTGTAGGCTTGTTCATTTAGCAGACTAGATACTGTATGTTATCTGCTGTAGGCTTGTTCATTTAGTAGACTAGATACTGTATGTTATCTGCTGTAGGCTTGTTCATTTAGTAGACTAGATACTGTATGTTATCTGCTGTAGGCTTGTTCATTTAGCAGACTAGATACTGTATGTTATCTGCTGTAGGCTTGTTCATTTAGCAGACTAGATACTGTATGTTATCTGCACCATGCCATAGGCTGTAGGCTTGTTCATTTAGCAGACTAGATACTGTATGTTATCTGCTGTAGGCTTGTTCATTTAGCAGACTAGATACTGTATGTTATCTGCTGTAGGCTTGTTCATTTAACAGACTAGATACTGTATGTTATCTGCTGTAGGCTTGTTCATTTAACAGACTAGATACTGTATGTTATCTGCTGTAGGCTTGTTCATTTAGCAGACTAGATACTGTATGTTATCTGCTGTAGGCTTGTTCATTTAGTAGACTAGATACTGTATGTTATCTGCTGTAGGCTTGTTCATTTAGCAGACTAGATACTGTATGTTATCTGCTGTAGGCTTGTTCATTTAGCAGACTAGATACTGTATGTTATCTGCACCATGCCATAGGCTGTAGGCTTGTTCATTTAGCAGACTAGATACTGTATGTTATCTGCTGTAGGCTTGTTCATTTAGCAGACTAGATACTGTATGTTATCTGCTGTAGGCTTGTTCATTTAACAGACTAGATACTGTATGTTATCTGCTGTAGGCTTGTTCATTTAACAGACTAGATACTGTATGTTATCTGCTGTAGGCTTGTTCATTTAGCAGACTAGATACTGTATGTTATCTGCTGTAGGCTTGTTCATTTAGTAGACTAGATACTGTATGTTATCTGCTGTAGGCTTGTTCATTTAGCAGACTAGATACTGTATGTTATCTGCTGTAGGCTTGTTCATTTAGCAGACTAGATACTGTATGTTATCTGCTGTAGGCTTGTTCATTTAACAGACTAGATACTGTATGTTATCTGCTGTAGGCTTGTTCATTTAACAGACTAGATACTGTATGTTATCTGCTGTAGGCTTGTTCATTTAGCAGACTAGATACTGTATGTTATCTGCTGTAGGCTTGTTCATTTAGTAGACTAGATACTGAATGTTATCTGCTGTAGGCTTGTTCATTTAGCAGACTAGATACTGTATGTTATCTGCTGTAGGCTTGTTCATTTAGTAGACTAGATACTGTATGTTATCTGCTGTAGGCTTGTTCATTTAACAGACTAGATACTGTATGTTATCTGCTGTAGGCTTGTTCATTTAGTAGACTAGATACTGTATGTTATCTGCTGTAGGCTTGTTCATTTAGCAGACTAGATACTGTATGTTATCTGCTGTAGGCTTGTTCATTTAGTAGACTAGATACTGTATGTTATCTGCTGTAGGCTTGTTCATTTAACAGACTAGATACTGTATGTTATCTGCTGTAGGCTTGTTCATTTAACAGACTAGATACTGTATGTTATCTGCTGTAGGCTTGTTCATTTAGCAGACTAGATACTGTATGTTATCTGCTGTAGGCTTGTTCATTTAGTAGACTAGATACTGAATGTTATCTGCTGTAGGCTTGTTCATTTAGTAGACTAGATACTGAATGTTATCTGCTGTAGGCTTGTTCATTTAGTAGACTAGATACTGAATGTTATCTGCTGTAGGCTTGTTCATTTAGTCCTGTGCCATTGTTTTATATTATATGATTTTATAGTAAGAAGAATATAATTGAACTTAGAATTAAATAACAATCATATTTTTCTCATTCCAGAGCGAGTGCACATATGAAGTGTCTATGTAGACCATAAAAGTGATCATGTGAAACAATTATTTAGCCATTTTAGTTGTGAATGATACAAACCTTAGTAAAGCCAATTCTAAAGTATAGAGTTGCATACAGTTGTAGAATGTATGCCAAGGCACATTGTAAAAGCTATAAAGAGAGAGGGAGTGGGAGAGAGAACAGGCAGAACCTGATATGTAAATGAGCAGAGCAAATGAAAGTAACTTTTGACAACCTGATGATCATCCAGACTGTGTTTCTATTGAGAGATAAAAGGTAAGATGACAATTGTTATGTGTATTAACAAAGTTGATGATATTGTTATGTGTATTCATATAGTTGATGATATTGTTATGTGTATTAACATAGTTGATGATATTGTTATGTGTATTAACATAGTTGATGATATTGTTATGTGTATTCATATAGTTGATGATATTGTTATGTGTATTCATATAGTTGATGATATTGTTATGTGTATTCATATAGTTGATGATATTGTTATGTGTATTCATATAGTTGATGATATTGTTATGTGTACTGTGAGAGGACCAAGTTCCTTGAAGTTGCTCTAAAGAGGAAAGGTGGAATAAACGAGTCAGGAACAGGTTTTCTTAATGGAACAAAGTTCTCTATTGAGGTATTTCCTTCTTCTTAATCACTTCAACACAATCAAGGATTATCTCCCAAGGAAAACACACATCTTCTTCTTCACAAGAACAAGATACATAAGGAGAGTATCTTTAAACTGTGACACAAATCACAGGTGTGTCACTGCCTTAACAATCCGTCCATGGAGAGGTCCCTTCGGGTGGTGGTCCGGATCCGTGGTGGCCATTCCCCAGAGGTAGTTTGTTCCCTTCGGGTGGTGGTACGGATCCGTGGTGGCCATTCCCCAGAGGTAGTTTGGTCCCTTCGGGTGGTGGTCCGGATCCATGGTGGCCATTCCACAGAGGTAGTTTGGTCCCTTCGGGTGGTGGTCTGGATCCGTGGTGGCCATTCCCCAGAGGTAGTTTGTTCCTTCGGGTGGTGGTCCGGATCCATGGTGGCCATTCCCCAGAGGTAGTTTGGTCCCTTCGGGTGGTAGTCCGGATCCGTGGTGGCCATTCCCCAGAGGTAGTTTGTTCCCTTCGGTTGTGGTCCGGATCCGTGGTGGCCATTCCCCAGAGGTAGTTTGTTCCCTTCGGGTGGTGGTCCGAATCCGTGGTGGCCATTCCCCAGAGGTAGTTTGGTCCCTTCGGGTGGTGGTCCGAATCCGTGGTGGCCATTCCCCAGAGGTAGTTTGTTCCCGTCGGTTGTGGTCCGGATCCGTGGTGGCCATTCCCCAGAGGTAGTTTGTTCCCTTCGGTTGTGGTCCGGATCCGTGGTGGCCATTCCCCAGAGGTAGTTTGTTCCCTTCGGTTGTGGTCCGGCTCCGTGGTGGCCATTCCCCAGAGGTAGTTTGGTCCCTTCCTCTCCCTGTCGAAAGGTACGTCCTCTCCCATGGAGAAGCAAACACTCTTTTTTTTCTCTCCCCTCTGCCGGTTCCCTCCTCTCTTTTGTAGGGGAAAGAGAATAGCTCATTAGTACCGTCAGCTGTGCTTAACTGCCTCTGATCATTTTGACTCACATGCCGGTCTGGGCTACTGTCCGTGGGAGCAGCCTGCCCTCTGGTGGTCCTTCCACAGTAATCATATAGTTGATGATATTGTTATGTGTATTCATATAGCTGATGATATTGTTATGTGTATTCATATAGTTGATGATATTGTTATGTGTATTCATATAGTTGGTGATATTGTTATGTGTATTCATATAGTTGATGATTTTGTTATGTGTATTCATATAGTTGATGATATTGTTATGTGTATTCATATAGTTGATGATATTGTTATATAGTTGATAATATTGTCATATAGTTGATGATATTGTTATGTGTATTCATATAGTTGATGATATTGTTATGTGTATTCATATAGTTGATGATGTTATGTGTATTCATATAGTTGATGATATTGTTATGTGTATTCATATAGTTGATGATATTGTTATGTGTATTCATATAGTTGATGATATAGTTATGTGTATTCATTCATATAGTTGATGACATTGTTATGTGTATTCATATAGTTGATGATATTGTTATGTGTATTCATACAGTTGAAGATATTGTTATGTGTATGAAAGACTTCAGGAGAAATAGTTGGAAGGACCCCATAGAGAGGCCAGTACCAGGTTCATCTGACCACCCCCACTGTGGTAAAGGTTGCTGAGAGAGATACCTGGACACAACTGTCGCACTGCAGGTCCTGATCCAGAAGAAGATGGGGTCTCACCAGGTCCGGTGGTGCAGTGTGGCCCTCCTCTGCGTTAGCACAGGAGTGCTAATAGGAACAGTAGGTTGTCCTACAGAGGGTGAGATAAGTCCCAAGCCAAAGGAACCAACGCAGGCCTGTAGTAGTGGCCCAGAAGTAGATGGTCATGACAGATGGAGTCCTGAGCCAAAAGCACGAACGCAGGCCTGTAGTAGTGGCCCAGAAGTAGATGGTGATGACAGAAGGAGTCCTGAGCCAAAGGGACCAATGCAGGCCTCTAGTAATGGCCCAGAAGTAGATGGTCAACGTAGAAGGACAGCCCTGTTGGAACCTCACAAACATGAGGACAATTTGTTCTTATCTAGAGCAGAAATGGTTGCCAACCTGCCCTCCAAAGAAAAGGACTGTTGGGTGTGTGGGATGGGTCCGGTTAAGGTAGGGGCAGGCTTGCCCCTTATGGGAGTCCCAATAGGAGTGAACTTTACTATATCATTGGCAGGAAAAATACCTTTTTATACTATGACCAACAATGTTAAGGTATATAATCAACCCAATATATCCTATTACTTGAGGCCTGGTAATGTCTCAATCCCACCCATTTCAGTGTCTGGGGTGATGACTGCCCCTTGGTGTATTAGAGGATATGGAGATCACCATTTGGGTGAATTGAAATGTAATTGTACTATGAATCTTAATGGATCAAATGCTTGCAATTTAACAGTAATACAGGAGAATGGTCAGGCAGATAAGGAACATTTTAAAATGTGGGTTGACAAACATAGCACAACTCTGAGAGGAGCCCCAAATGGCACCTATTGGCTGTGTGGTAAGGTGGCTTACTATAGCCTGCCCTCGAACTGGGGAGGTACTTGTACTGTTGGGTTTGTGGTGACAGCTATGAGAACCGTTCCAAATAATGAGAGGGATCTGATGGCTCTGTTTAGAGACTACAAACTTCCTGGAATGAGGAGAGATAAGAGGTCTCTAGATGACGTCACTCACGCTCAGACACCTGCCTCCAGGTTCTTTGGTGTGTTTTTCTCTGGGTATGGAGTTGTATGTGCCCTAGACCAAATTCATGACATCTCTAGACACATAGAGAACATTGGCAATGCAAGTAGAAATTCCCTGGAACAATTGAATGGGGAACTAAAAAAATTGCTTAAGTTAGCTCTGCAAAACAGAGAGGCTCTTGACTATCTTCTGGCAGGTCAAGGGGGCACTTGTGCAATCATTGGGGATGAATGTTGTATTTTTGTTCTCCCAGATCACTCTTCTAATGTGACTGATCTTGCAGAATACATTGCCACTGCGGCTTAGAAAAATCCCCCCAAACCAGAGTGGATGCTTGCAACTTGGTTGGAGTCCCTGTTTGGAAGTTGGGGTTGCAGCGGTGGCTGATTATTATTAACTATATATTATTATTATTAGGCTGTGCCTCCTAATAAGAACACTAATAAGATCTCAGTAGCTGTCATGTTTAATGCTACTTTCAGAGGACGTGGGGACTGATGAGCTGCGTACTCTGGATGAGCTTCCATTTCTCCCTGTAGAGAAGGATGATGAGTCATGATTGAAGGTTGTTTTCCGTTAACAAGGTTAGAAGGTACTGTCATTTCCCCCTGTAGAGAAGGATGATTTTTTTATTTTTATTTTTATTTATTTTACCTTTATTTAACCAGGCAAGTCAGTTAAGAACAAATTCTTATTTTCAATGACGGCCTGGGAACAGTGGGTTAACTGCCTGTTCAGGGGCAGAACGACAGATTTGTACCTTGTCAGCTCGGGGGTTTGAACTCACAACCTTCCGGTTACTAGTCCAACGCTCTAACCACTAGGCTACCCTGCCGCCCCGTGATGAGTCATGATTGAAGGTTGTTTTCCGTTAACAAGGTTAGAAGGTACTGTCATTTCCCCCTGTAGAGAAGGATGATGAGTCATGTTTGAAGGTTGTTTTCCGTTAACAAGTTTAGAAGGTACTGTCATTTCCCCCTGTAGAGAAGGATGATGAGTCATGATTGAAGGTTGTTTTCCGTTAACAAGGTTAGAAGGTACTGTCATTTCCCCCTGTAGAGAAGGATGATGAGTCATGTTTGAAGGTTGTTTTCCGTTAACAAGGTTAGAAGGTACTGTCATTTCCCCCTGTAGAGAAGGATGATGAGTCATGATTGAAGGTTGTTTTCCGTTAACAAGTTTAGAAGGTACTGTCATTTCCCCCTGTAGAGAAGGATGATGAGTCATGATTGAAGGTTGTTTTCCGTTAACAAGGTTAGAAGGTACTGTCATTTCCCCCTGTAGAGAAGGATGATGAGTCATGATTGAAGGTTGTTTTCCGTTAACAAGTTTAGAAGGTAATAACATTGAAAAGACCAACTTTTTGAAGGGTTTGTTCTTGCATGGTGCCGCAGAATTCTATGGCACGTTATTTAAGTGTCAGCCACAGTTACCATTAATGCTAGTTAGTGCTAGTGTTAATGCTAGTTTGACCACCAGAGGGAGGATGTCTTTGAGAATCATTCGATAGCCTTCAATCGTGTCAGTACTAGAGAATTTAAAACCTTATTTTGTAAGAACATAGTATATGGGACTGATTTTAAGACATTTTTCTTAAATAATTTGATTACAATTATGCTCTTTCTATTCCAAGAAAAATGAAAAACCTTCTGGGTTTCAATTAGGATAGAAAATATGGTGCTGTACAACGTGACGGTTGGGAACAGGCAACAGAACTAAGAGAATAACATTTCCATACCATAATTGTATAATTGTAGTCTAACCAACACCCCAAAAGAGATTCAATGAAAATAAAAATCTCCTAGATTTATCAAGACCAGTCCCCATGCTTGTCTCAGAGCAGCGTCTAACAGTGCTAAAATAGTTCAAATCCTACTGCTTCTATCTTCAACATGTTCTTTAAATAAATAAGACCGACACCACTTTTAACAGCACATTACTCAACACTAGAGAGATATAATGATATTTTTCAGATTATTTAGTTGTCAACTAAACAAAAGTGAGTGATTGTAATCTGAATAAAGGCCAAAATAATATTTATAAAGGCCAAATGATTGATTTCTGTTTTTAGAGGGAGAGAAGAACATCCCGGCCAGCCCAAACCTCCCCTGACCCGGATGACACTTGATACAGCCAACCTAACTAAGAAATACATTTGACGATATAATTGTCCCCCTACCCTTCTAGGCAAGTCTATTGTTCTGCTAATAGGCAAGTATATTGTTCTGCTAATAGACAAGTCTATTGTTCTGCTAATAGCCCTGCTAATAGACAAGTCTATTGTTCTGCTAATAGACAAGTCTATTGTTCTGCTAATAGCCCTGCTAATAGACAAGTCTATTGTTCTGCTAACAGCCATAATGGCCCCGTACTAGTATTTTCCAGAAAGCAACAATTTGTTTACCTTCATTAGACAACTTTGTTCCAATATTTCATTAAATCAGTGATATTTATTACCATAGTAATTCATTATGGATCCATAACTAAATCACCATCTGCATTTTGAAAGAGTATTTTTTAATCACTATTTTATTAACAAAATGTGTTTACTTGTTTATTGGCCTACTGTGCAGTCTACAATACATACTGTAGTTAACATGGGAAAGTGGCTAATTCCTTACCTAAGGGAGAGCAGGCCATGTCTGTACTACAGAATGTGGGGCATGCAGGAGACCGGGTTCAAATCCCTGTTGGGGAGGAAGGTGTCCTACTGTCCTTATAAATAGGAGTTTGTTCTTAACTGATTCTGTATGTGTTATTTCATAGTTGTGATCTCTTCACTATTATTCTACAATGTAGAAAATAGTTAAAATATAGAAAAATCCTGGAATGAGTCGGTGTGTCCATGCAGCCTGGAGCCTGGACACACCCACCCACACACACACACACACACACACACACACACTCCCACCCACCCACACACACACACACACACACCCACCCACCCACACACACACCCACCCACACCCACCCACACACACACCCACGCACACACCTACACACACACACACACCTACACACACACACACACACCCACACCCACCCACACACACACCCACCCACACACACACCCACACACACACACACCCCCACACACACCCACCCACACACACACACCCACACCCACCCACACACACACACACATCCACACACACACCCACCCACACACACACCCACCCACCCCCACACACACACCCCCACACACACACCCACACCCACCCACACACCCCACACACACACCCACCCACCCACCCACACCCCCACCCACACACACCCCCACACACACACCCACACACACACCCCCACACACACACACACCCCCACACACACACCCACACACACACCCCCACCCACACACACACACCCACACACACACCTACACACACACACACACCCACACACACACCCACACACCCACACACACACCCCCACACCCACCCACACACACACCCACCCACCCCCACACACAACCCCACACACACCCACCCACCCCCACACACACACCCACACCCACCCACACACACACACACACACCCCCACACACACACCCCCACCCACACCCCCACCCACACACACACCCCCACACACACCCCCACCCACACACACACACACCCCCACACACACACCCCCACCCACACACACACACACACACACACACCCACACACACACACACCTACACACCCACACACACCCCCACACACACACCCACACACACACCCCCACCCACACACACGCACACCCCCACACACACACCCACACACACACCCCCACCCACACACACACACACACACACACCCACACACACACACCTACACACCCACACACACACACACACACACCCACACACAGGAAAAGCTGTCATTCATTCATACAATTTTACATTTAAAACCCATTTATTTTTCCTTCTTAACTTTATTACATGAATGTAAACATATTGTAAACATATTGTAAACATATTGTAAACATATTGCAATTATTACAAGTTTACAATACAATATTAAAAATATACCAGAATGTTTTGAACATTTTAATTTTTTTTACTAAACCTTTATATAAATCATACATATTATTTCCCAACACTTTAATAGCCAATAAATGTTTATATGTACAAATATGTTTTTTAAATGTGTTTGTCTTAGAAAGAATGCCTTAGGGCCTGGCTCTCTCTCTCTGCGTATAACCGAACACCATGCCTCACACCCACACAGAGACATAGGGCCTTAGGAAGAGCTGTCATTCATTCAATGTAAATTACATGTTTAAATTCTGTCGTTAAAAAATGCATGCATATTACACGTTATTATTTAACAATACAACATAACACATGTTTATATAGTGAGGTCTGCACAACGCATCACCAGGGGCAAACTACCTGCCTTCCAGGACACCTACACCACCCGATGTCACAGGGAGGCCAAAAATATCTTCAAGGACAACAACCACCAGTGCCACTACCTGTTCACCCCGCTATCATCCAGGAGGCGAGGTCAGAACAGGTGTATCATCACCACCAGTGCCACTACCTGTTCATCCCGCTATCATCCAGGAGGCGAGGTCAGAACAGGTGCATCATCACCACCAGTGCCACTACCTGTTCATCCCGCTATCATCCAGGAGGCGAGGTCAGAACAGGTGTATCATCACCACCCGAGCCACTACCTGTTCACCCCGCTATCATCCAGGAGGCGAGGTCAGAACAGGTGTATCAAAGCTGGGACCAAAAACAGCTTCTATCTTAAGGCCAACAGACTCTTGTGCCTAGGGGGCAGTATTTTCATTTTTGGAAAAATAATGTTCCTAAAGTAAACGGGATATTTTGTCAGGACAAGATGCTAGAATATGCATATAATTGACAGCTTAGGATAGAAAACACTCTAAAGTTTCCAAAACTGTAAAAATATTGTCTGTGAGTATAAGCGAACTGATATTGCAGGCGAAAGCCTGAGAAAAATCCAATCTGGAAATGCCTCATGTTTTGAAAGCTCTGCCTTCCAATGCGTCCCTATTGAGCAGTGAATGGGCTATCAACCAGATTACTTTTTCTACGTATTCCCCAAGGTGTCTACAGCATTGTGACGTGGTTTTACGCCTTTATGTTGAAGAATACCCGTAAGCGGCTACATTGTGTAAGTGGTCACCTGATGGCTCTCAGAGTGATTCTTGCATAAAATACGGAGGTAGCCATTTTTCCAATTGGTCCTACTGAAAAAACAATTGTCCCGGTGGATATATTATCGAATAGATATTTGAAAACACCTTGAGGATTGATTATAAAACAAAGTTTGCCATGTTTCTGTCAATATTATGGAGCTAATTTGGAATATTTTTTGGCGTTGTCGTGACCGGAAATCGATTTCTCAGCCAAACGTGAAGAACAAATGGAGCTATTTCGCCTACAAAAATAATATTTTTGGATAAAAGGAACATTGGCTATCTAACTGGGAGTCTCGTGAGTGAAAACATCCGAAGCTCATCAAAGGTAAACAATTTAATTTGATTGCTTTTTCTGATTTTGGTGACCAAGTTACCTGCTGCTAGCTGGACATAATGCTATGCTAGGCTATCGATACATTTACACAAATGCTTGTCTTGCTTTGGCTGTAAAGCATGTTTTGAAAATCTGAGATGACAGGGTGATTAACAAAAGGCTAAGCTTTGTCTCAATATATCTCACTTGTGATTTTCATGAATAGGAATATTTTCTAGTAATATCTATGTCCGTTGCGTTATGCTAATTAGTGTCAGTCAATGATTACGCTCCTGGATCCGGGATGGGGTGTCACAAGACAGCCTGCACTCACATTGAGTGGCGGCTGCCAACATACTGAGTCAAATCTCTAGCCACTTTAAAGAATTAAAAATTGGATGTAATAAATGGTCACTTAAAACTTTTTTATTTATTATTATTATTTTTTTATTTCACCTTTATTTAACCAGGTAGGCTAGTTGAGAACAAGTTCTCATTTGCAACTGCGACCTGGCCAAGATAAGGCATAGCAGTGTGAACAGACAACACAGAGTTACACATGGAGTAAACAATTAACAAGTCAATAACACAGTAGAAAAAAGGGGAGTCTATATATACATTGTGTGCAAAAGGCATGAGAAGGTAGGCAAATAATTACAATTATGCAGATTAACACTGGAGTGATAAATGATCAGATGGTTATGTACAGGTAGAGATATTGGTGTGCAAAAGAGCAGAAAAATAAATAAATAAAAACAGTATGGGGATGAGGTAGGTGAAAATGGGTGGGCTATTTACCAATAGACTATGTACAGCTGCAGCGATCGGTTAGCTGCTCAGATAGCAGATGTTTGAAGTTGGTGAGGGAGATAAAAGTCTCCAACTTCAGCGATTTTTGCAATTCGTTCCAGTCACAGGCAGCAGAGAACTGGAACGAAAGGCGGCCAAATGAGGTGTTGGCTTTAGGGATGATCAGTGAGATACACCTGCTGGAGCGCGTGCTACGGATGGGTGTTGCCATCGTAACCAGTGAACTGAGATAAGGCGGAGCTTTACCTAGCATGGACTTGTAGATGACCTGGAGCCAGTGGGTCTGGCGACGAATATGTAGCGAGGGCCAGCCGACTAGAGCATACAAGTCGCAGTGGTGGGTGGTATAAGGTGCTTTAGTGACAAAACGGATGGCACTGTGATAAACTGCATCCAGTTTGCTGAGTAGAGTGTTGGAAGCAATTTTGTAGATGACATCGCCAAAGTCGAGGATCGGTAGGATAGTCAGTTTTACTAGGGTAAGTTTGGCGGCGTGAGTGAAGGAGGCTTTGTTGCGGAATAGAAAGCCGACTCTTGATTTGATTTTCGATTGGAGATGTTTGATATGGGTCTGGAAGGAGAGTTTAGAGTCTAGCCAGACACCTAGGTACTTATAGATGTCCACATATTCAAGGTCGGAACCATCCAGGGTGGTGATGCTGGTCAGGCGTGCGGGTGCAGGCAGCGAACGGTTGAAAAGCATGCATTTGGTTTTACTAGCGTTTAAGAGCAG
The DNA here is from genome assembly GCF_013265735.2 of Oncorhynchus mykiss. Taxonomy (NCBI): domain Eukaryota; kingdom Metazoa; phylum Chordata; class Actinopteri; order Salmoniformes; family Salmonidae; genus Oncorhynchus; species Oncorhynchus mykiss. Next base: position 66,734,705 of record NC_048577.1, read on the forward strand.
TTGGAGGCCACGGAAGGAGTGCTGTATGGCATTGAAGCTCGTTTGGAGGTTAGATAGCACAGTGTCCAAGGACGGGCCGGAAGTATATAGAATGGTGTCGTCTGCGTAGAGGTGGATCAGGGAATCGCCCGCAGCATGAGAAACATCATTGATATATACAGAGAAAAGAGTCGGCCCGAGAATTGAACCCTGTGGCACCCCCATAGATACTGCCAGAGGACCGGACAGCATGCCCTCCGATTTGACACACTGAACTCTGTCTGCAAAGTAATTGGTGAACCAGGCAAGGCAGTCATCCGAAAAACCGAGGCTACTGAGTCTGCCGATAAGAATACGGTGATTGACAGAGTCGAAAGCCTTGGCAAGGTCTATGAAGACGGCTGCACAGTACTGTCTTTTATCGATGGCGGTTATGATATCGTTTAGTACCTTGAGCGTGGCTGAGGTACACCCGTGACCGGCTCGGAAACCAGATTGCACAGCGGAGAAGGTACGGTGGGATTCAAGATGGTCAGTGACCTGTTTGTTGACTTGGCTTTCGAAGACCTTAGATAGGCAGGGCAGGATGGATATAGGTCTGTAACAGTTTGGGTCCAGGGTGTCGCCCCCTTTGAAGAGGGGGATGACTGCGGCAGCTTTCCAATCCTTGGGGATCTCAGACGATATGAAAGAGAGGTTGAACAGGCTGGTAATAGGGGTTGCGACAATGGCGGCGGATAGTTTCAGGAATAGAGGGTCCAGATTGTCAAGCCCAGCTGATTTGTACAGGTCCAGGTTTTGCAGCTCTTTCAGAACATCTGCTATCTGGATTTGGGTAAAGGAGAACTTGGAAAGGCTTGGGCGAGTAGCTGTGGGGGTGGGGGAGCTGCTGACCGAGGTTGGAGTAGCCAGGCGGAAGGCATGGCCAGCCGTTGAGAAATGCTTGTTGAAGTTTTCGATAATCATGGATTTATCGGTGGTGACCGTGTTACCTAGCCTCAGTGCAGTGGGCAGCTGGGAGGAGGTGCTCTTGTTCTCCATGGACTTCACAGTGTCCCAGAACTTGTTGGAGTTGGAGCTACAGGATGCAAACTTCTGTCTGAAGAAGTTGGCTTTAGCTTTCCTGACTGACTGTGTGTATTGGTTCCTGACCTCCCTGAACAGTTGCATATCGCGGGGACTATTCGATGTTAGTGCAGTCCGCCACAGGATGTTTTTGTGCTGGTCGAGGGCAGTCAGGTCTGGAGTGAAACAGGGGCTATATCTGTTCTTAGTTCTGCATTTTTTGAACGGAGCATGCTTATCTAAAATGGTGAGGAAGTTACTTTTAAAGAAAGACCAGGCATCCTCAACTGACGGGATGAGGTCAATGTCCTTCCAGGATACCCGGGCCAGGTCGATTAGAAAGGCCTGCTCACAGAAGTGTTTTAGGGAGCGTTTGACAGTGATGAGGGGTGGTCGTTTGACTGCGGCTCCGTAGCGGATACAGGCAATGAGGCAGTGATCGCTGAGATCCTGGTTGAAGACAGCGGAGGTGTATTTGGAGGGCCAGTTGGTCAGGATGACGTCAATGAGGGTGCCCTTGTTTACAGAGTTAGGGTTGTACCTGGTGGGTTCCTTGATGATTTGAGTGAGATTGAGGGCATCTAGCTTAGATTGTAGGACTGCCGGGGTGTTAAGCATATCCCAGTTTAGGTCACCTAACAGAACAAACTCTGAAGCTAGATGGGGGGCGATCAATTCACAAATGGTGTCCAGGGCACAGCTGGGAGCTGAGGGGGGTCGGTAGCAGGCGGCAACAGTGAGAGACTTATTTCTGGAGAGAGTAATTTTCAAAATTAGTAGTTCGAACTGTTTGGGTATGGACCTGGAAAGTATGACATTACTTTGCAGGCTATCTCTGCAGTAGACTGCAACTCCTCCCCCTTTGGCAGTTCTATCTTGACGGAAGATGTTATAGTTGGGTATGGAAATCTCAGAATTTTTGGTGGCCTTCCTGAGCCAGGATTCAGACACGGCAAGGACATCAGGGTTAGCAGAGTGTGCTAGAGCAGTGACTAAGACAAACTTAGGGAGGAGGCTTCTGATGTTGACATGCATGAAACCAAGGCTTTTTCGATCACAGAAGTCAACAAATGAGGGTGCCTGGGGACATGCAGGGCCTGGGTTTACCTCCACATCACCCGCGGAACAGAGAAGGAGTAGTATGAGGGTACGGCTGAAGGCTAACAAAACTGGTCGCCTAGGGCGTTGGGGACAGAGAATAAGAGGAGCAGGTTTCTGGGCATGGTAGAATATATTCAGGGCATAATGCGCAAACAGGGGTATGGTGGGGTGCGGGTACAGCGGAGGTAAGCCCAGGCACTGGGTGATGATGAGAGAGGTTGTATCTCTGGACATGCTGGTTGTAATGGGTGAGGTCACCGCATGTGTGGGGGGTGGGACAAAGGAGGTATCAGGGGTATATAGAGTGGAACTAGGGGCTCCATTGTAAACTAAAACAATGATAACTAACCTGCACAACAGTATACAAGGCATATTGACATTTGAGAGAGACATACAGCGAGGCATACAGTAATCACAGGTGTTGAATTGGGAGAGCTAGCTAAAACAGTAGGTGAGACAACAACAGCTAATCAGCTAACACAACAACAGCAGGTAGAATGGCGATTGATTAGGCAGAGAGGGTCGGATTAACTACACACAGAGCCTAAGTGCGGCTGGGGCCGACAGATAAAACATAAACATAAACTTCTTAGGGACAGTGGGCAGTATTCGGAAGTTTGGATGACTTGAGGTTCCCAAAGTAAACTGCCTCTTACTCAGGCCCAGAAGCTAGAATATGCAAATTCATGGTAGTATTGGACAGCAAACACTCTAAAGTTTCTAAAACTGCTAAAATAATGTCTGTGAGTATAACATAACTGATTTGGCGGGCGAAACCTCGAGGACAATCTATCCAGAAAAATAAAATTGAGTTCATAGGATTTTCCAATTCTTTTCTATGGGGAAGCCAAATTATTAGGACCCAGATTGCAGTTCCTATGGCTTCCACTAGATGTCAACATTCTTTAGAAATTGTTGTATGTTTTCTTTTTTTTAAATGAAGAAGTAGTCGTATTCTTTCTAAGTGTCACTCAGGTGGACTCTAGTCTTTTGGTGCGTGAATTAGAGCGCATTCCTCGTTGTTTTTCTCTTGTATTGGAAACAGATTATTCCGTCTTAAATTTGATTGATTATTTACATTTTAGGGAACCTGAGGTTTGATTAGAAACGTTGTTTGAAATGTTTGGATCAAGTTTACAGGTAACTTATTATATCCTTTGTAGGTATGTTGGGCGAGTTGGAACCGGTGTATTTCTGAATCAAACGCGCCAAATAAACATTTTTGGGATATAAAGAAGGACTTTATCGAACAAAACGACCATTCATTGTGTAACTGAGACCTTGCAAAAAGATGAATATCTTCAAAGGTAAGCAATTTATTTCATCACTATTTCTGACTTTCGTGATGCATCTGTTTGGTTGGAAAATGTTTTTCATGCTTTTGTATGCGGGGCGTTTTCCTTAGATAATCGCATGGCTTTCGCCGTAAAGCCTTTTTGAAATCTGACACAGCGGCTGAATTAACAAGAAGTTAATCTTTAAACTGATGTATAACACTTGTATTTTTTATGAATATTTAATTTGACTATTTCTCTAATTTGAATTTGGCGCTCTGCAATTTCACTGGATGTTGTCAAGGTGGGTCGCTAGCGGAACACCTGCTCCAGAAAGGTTAAACAATGCCACTTTACATAATGTTCACACACCCTACATTACTCATCTCATATGTATTTACTGTACTCTATACCATCTACTGCATCTTGCCTATGTCCTTCGGCCATCGCTCATCCATATATTTATATGTACATGTTCTTATTCATTCCTTTACACTTGTGTGTGTATAAGGTAGTTGTTGTGAAATTGTTTAATTACTTGTTAGATATTACTGCATGGTCGGAACTAGAAGCACAAGCATTTCGCTACACTTGCATTAACCATGTGTATGTGACCAATAACATTTTATTTTATTTTATTCTATATATATTTAAATTCCTTTCATAGAGTCTCTAAATCCCCATCGTCAAGCTGTGATGGTTCAGAAAATGTCTCTTGCATGATAGCGCTCCAGACCCTTCCAGGTTTCTGTTTTCTTTTCCATGATAGATCAACCTTCTTGCCTTTAAGCCCAAGTCTGTCTTGAAGACAGAATGGCCCATAGCCTTAAATGTTCATGATGTTGGAAAATATTTGACACTTGTTTCATAATATCAAGGACTTTCAAATAATCTCCCCACCTGAAGCTAAAGACAGGCACAAAGTAGTTGTTCATCCTTTGGAAAATACATACGAACTAACAGATTTGTTTGCATTTGAGCTATTGAATTCGGCACAACCTAAAATTGTCACTTTGGAGTCTGGACTATACGCTGCTGAAGAGACAGGATGTCCTTAAAAGGGCATGAATGTACCCTAAATACTGAAGAGACAGGATGTCCTTAAAAGGGCATGAATGTACCCTAAATACTGAAGCCATTGAAGAGATTCGCTTTCAAATCTTCAGCCCGCAGACTTCTTCTTCTTCCAATGCGTACCCAGGATGTTCCACTCTGCGCCTGTTCGATCTGACATAGAATGGCTTAAGATAAGACTTGCTCTCTCACATGCAACTCAGGAGCATAACTCCCTGTTTTTGGTTGAAAAGGGGGTGCTGAGGCAGCCGTTTGTGAAAATCTTCACCGTAGGATCGTCCGGTTGGAAAGTGTAACCCATATGTCCATCACTCATATCCAGCACACCGTTAAAACAATCAGGGGCCTCACAAAGAATGGCATCGATTTGGTTTTGTCATTGTGTTTATGACACGAAGGACACAATACAACGACCATTGGTCTAGGAGCCATGTTTTATGTAGTTTATCTCTCTTGAGGTTTGTTGTCGCTCTTAGTGTTCACGTCTCTTACTTATAATCAGGCATACTCAGGCATACCTACCCCGGAAATCACTGTTTCATATACAAGATCCCTAAACAGCAGAGCCATAACTTCACTACAAAATGTCCTCTTTCAAATGTTCAAACACATTCCACAGTTCAACAAGGTCACAACACATCAATCATCAGGACAGTTTTATTGCAAACAGATGCTTTAATTCAAAGAAACAGCTGCACTATCAGGTTACATAAACACTCACTCAGGATGTCCATAAAAGGGCATAACCACGTGATACATAAACACTCACTCCATAGCGTGAGAACATCCGGACAGGATAACCATAATAGGGCATAACCATGTGATACATGAACAATCACTCCATAGTGTGAGAACATCCGGACAGGATGTCCATAAAAGGGCATAACCACGTGATACATAAACACTCACTCCATAGCGTGAGAACATCCGGACAGGATAACCATAAAAGGGCATAACCATGTGATACATAAACACTCACTCCATAGCGTGAGAACATCTGGACAGGATGTCCATAAAAGGGCATAACCACGTGATACATAAACACTCACTCCATAGCGTGAGAACATCCGGACAGGATGTCCATAAAAGGGCATAACCACGTGATACATAAACACTCACTCCATAGCGTGAGAACATCCGGACAGGATGTCCATAAAAGGGCATAACCACATGATACATGAAATAGGTCATCAATCACTTTTCGACACATGCCGTCTACTGTATTCTCTCTGTAGCGTATGTGTTAATAAAGGGAAAGGGAAGTGACATCACTATATGTTTAATAAATGTATGTGCCCCAGTAGTGGCAGTTCAGAGGGTATGTTTTTTAGAGACATTATCAAATACCATTGAGAAATGTAATACTGAGGATGATGTATTTCTTGCTGGGGATTTTAACTGCACAGTCAGTGATTTAGATAGCAATCACTAAGAACCTCATAGAGCCTCAAGGACTTTTTAAACGCCTTATTGTAACACATGAACTATGTGATATTTGACGGAGTCAAAATGGCGGCATGAGACAGTACATATGGGCTTATGTGAGAGAGAACAACATCTCTCTGGCCAGGTTAGATAGGTTTTATTGTTTGAGCATCAATCTCAGGTCTGTAAATCAAGTGTGATAACCCCAGTGGGATTTTCTGATCATTGTTTAGTAACAGAGGTGGTGTACATTAACGCTGTAAAACCCATAAGTGCACATTGACATTTTAAAATAACTTTATTGAATGACACTCACTTCAGGAAATGTTTAAGATTTTTCTGGGAGAGGTGGAGGTCTGAAGAGGACAGTTTTGTATCTCTTCAACAGTGGTGGGTTATAGGGAAAATCCAGATTCAACCATTCTGTATTCAATACACAATGAATGTCACCAGAGATATCACCAGATCAATGAACACCCTAGAGTCTGAAATAGTGGAACTCCTGACGTTAGTTGAGACCACAGGAGATCAAGGCCATATTCAGGCACTCAAGAGGGGGAAAAAAAGTGAGAAGTACGTTTCAGGGAATCTCTGAAATGGATGCCTCATCCAAATGTGTCTTTGGTTTAGAGAAAAAATAATGGACAAAGAAGAATTATTAATTGCCTCAAAACAGTTGTTGGACAGGAGCTCTCTAGCCCAAGTGGAATTAGAAAGAGGACAGGAGCTCACTAGAGGACAGGAGCTCACTAGCCCAAGTGGAATTAGAAAGAGGACAGTAGATCACTAGAGGACAGGAGCTCACTAGAGGACAGGAGCTCACTAGCCCAAGTGGAATTAGAAAGAGGACAGTAGATCACTAGAGGACAGGAGATCACTAGAGGACAGGAGCTCACTAGCCCAAGTGGAATTAGAAAGAGGACAGTAGAGTTCTAAGCTGAGCTCTACCAGTGGAATTAGAAACAGGACAGCAACGAGAGAGAGAGAGAGAGAGAGAGAGTCAACAATAGTTTTACCAGAGGGTTCATACCGTTAAGCCGCAGAAGGGCTGTCCTCACCTTACTGCCAGAAAAGGGTGACCCTATGGAGGTGAAGAACTGGAGGCCGGTGGCCTTAATGTGCACTGACTATAATATATTGTCCAAGGCTTTGTCCACCAGGCTGAGGGAGGTGATGGGGCAAATCCTATGGACCAGTCCAACTGTGTTCCCAGCAGGCATATAGGGGATAACATTTCACATCATACAGACCAGTCCTACTGTGTTCCCGGCAGGCAGATAGGGGATAACATTTCCCTGATTCTGGATGTTCTGGACTTCTTGAGGGCTGTTGGGTTGAATGCTGGTCTAATTTCAATTGATGAGGAAAAGGCATTTGACCAAGTTGAACATCAATACCTCTATGTCCACTTTGGAGGCTTTTGGTTTCAGCTCTGGTTTTATTGCCATGATCAGGGTGATATTGAAAGTGTATTGAAAGTTAACGGTGGCTTGAGTGCTCCTCAAAAAAAACGTGTAGAGGAACTAGACATGGGTGTTCTTTGTCAGGAATGTTAAATGCCATCGCTATAGAGCCACTACTAAATAGCATTAGAAGTCACATTGAAGGGGTGAACCTTTCAGAGGATATTCCTCCTATTGGTCTCTCAGCATGGGGTGAACCTTTCAGAGGATATTCCCCCTACTGGTCTCTCAGCATGGGGTGAACCTTTCAGAGGATATCCCTCCTATTGGTCTCTCAGCATGGGGTGAACCTTTCAGAGGATATTCCTCCTACTGGTCTCTCAGCATGATGATGGAGTTACTACGGTGAAACATTAAGTGGAGGTGGATAGTTTGAGTCTCATAGTTGATCGGTTTAGCAAGGTGAGACGCTAGCGTCTCACCTAGCCAACAGGAAATGGAAATGCGCAACGCCAAATGCTAATAGTCCTCGATAAAAATCAAACTTTCATTAAAACACACATGCAGGGTACTCAATTAAAGCTACACTCGTTGTGAATCTAGCCAACATGTCAGATTTAAAAAATGCTTTTCGGCGAAAGCATGAGAAGCTATTATCTGATAGCATGCACCCCCCCCCCCCCCCCCCCCCCCCCCCCCGAAATACCTGAAGGGGACGTAAACAAAATAATTAGCGTAGCCGGCGCTACACAAAACGCAGAAATAAAATATTAAACATTCATTACCTTTGACAATCTTCTTTGTTGGCACTCCAATATGTCCCATAAACATCACAATTGGGACTTTTTTCGATTAAGTCCGTCCATGTTTACCCAAAATGTCCATTTATGAAGCCCGTCTGATCCAGAAAAAAACAGCTTTCCAAAACGCAACGTAATTTTTTTAAATTAAAAAAGTTGCCTATAAACTTTGCGAAAACACTTCAAACTACTTTTGTAATCCAACTTTAGGTATTTGTAAACGTTAATAATCGATCAAATTGATCACGGGGCAATCTGTATTCAATAGCAGCAAGTCTTGAAATCATGGTCGATATTCTCTCTTTTATAACTTCCCCCGGTGTACCCGATGACAGGAAGTGCCTATTTCTCATTTCACCAAGGATTAACTTCAACCCAATTGCCAAGACTGGCGACATCGTGTGGAAGCTGTAGGAACTGTAAACTGGGCGCTATCTATTTTCCCTTGCCATAGACAAAACAGAGAACTGGCGGAGGGATATTTATATATTTTTTGTGAACAGTTTTTCCTTGGGGTTTTGCCTGCTACACACATTCTGTTATAGTCACAGACATGATTTAACCAGTTTTTGAAACTTCAGGAGTGTTTTCTATCCACACATACTAATCATCTGCATATACTATATTCCTGGCATGAGTAGCAGGACGTTGAAACTTTGCGCGATTTTTAACAAATAGTTCAAAAAAAAATTCACCCGTTCTTTAAGAGGTTTTAAGGGAATATCCTGCAACCTGTCAAGGACACTGGTTCCCACTTGGGAACTTTTTACAGAAATTGCCTAATATGTCACTATTAAACATATTTAACTTCAATTAAATCAGAAGTGCAGCACACCAAATGAAAGCTAAACCTCTTGCTAATCTAGACACCATGTCAGATTTCAAAAAAACTTCCAGCAAATCCGCTTATCGATCAGTAGACAACACATTGGGTACAGTTACAGCAAAGTAGATTTTTCACAAAAGTCAAAAATAGCAATAAAATTAATAAATTACCTTTGAATATCTTCTTCTTTTGGCAACACTAAAGGTCACGACGAAACAGTAAAGGGTTGTTTTGTTCATAGAATCCATTTCTATAGCCTAACCTAAACATTTTGTAAATGGCTTGTGTCGTCAATTTCGTGTCCTCCAACTTTGGATGTAACGTTCGATGTAATTACTCAATCTAAACTGACGTTTATCAAGTCCTGTTTGGTGTCGATGCAGTCCTCTGTTTGTTAGTAGAACAACCCCAACGCATGGTTATTTTCTGGGACATATTGACCGAAAGGAAGTGATTTGAACGCAGCAAACAATGACCTATTTGCGCACCATTGATTGGATCGGTTCTTCATTGATTGACTGTATTTCGGACCAATTACCACTGATCCTCTTGAAATTTACTTGGTTAGATAGCCAATGAGCTCAGGTAAACGACACCATGTGATGGTTCTATCAAAGAAGCCTATCTGTTGTGGGAAAGCCGTGCGTATCGACAGCCATTCTCAATTGAAAATTATTCAGGACGCACAAACTTTGGTTACGCGCAGCATTTCTTTTGGAGAGCAGTTTGAAAGAGTAAATATGGCAAGTAAATCTTTAAAATCAAAGACCAAGACAAAGTACACAGATGTACACGATGTAATTGATGAGATTTGTCGAGAAAGTGACACTGAAATTGTACAAGATGAGACAGACAGTGACCAATCTTTTGACTCTTTAGCTGAGGCTATGTTCTTAGATGGAGAAGATTCTGTTTTGGATCGGTGAGTAACGTTGTTTGAAAATATAATATCACATATTATTCATTTGAGTTGTTTGAGATATTTATATTTTATTTGCCATATATAAAAATATGACTAGGACATGAAATAAAGTACATATAAGTATAATGAAATGTATACAGTAAACATTGCTCTACATTTTGAGTGTATGTCTGTGGCCCTGTATATAGCATGGGTTCTTTTTAGATGAGAGGCCTGTAATATAGCATGGGTTCTTTTTAGCTGAGAGGCCTGTATATAGCATGGGTTCTTTTTAGCTAGGAGGCCTGTATATGGCATGGGTTCTTTTTAGCTAGGAGGCCTGTATATAGCATGGGTTCTTTTTAGCTAGGAGGCCTGTATATAGCATGGGTTATTTTTAGATGAGAGGCCTGTAATATAGCATGGGTTCTTTTTAGCTAGGAGGCCTGTATATAGCATGGGTTCTTTTTAGCTAGGAGGCCTGTATATAGCATGGGTTCTTTTTAGCTAGGAGGCCTGTATATAGCATGGGTTCTTTTTAGCTAGGAGGCCTGTATATAGCATGGGTTCTTTTTAGGTAGGAGGCCTGTATATAGCATGGGTTCTTTTTAGATGAGAGGCCTGTAATATAGCATGGGTTCTTTTTAGCTAGGAGGCCTGTATATAGCATGGGTTCTTTTTAGCTAGGAGGCCTGTATATAGCATGGGTTCTTTTTAGCTAGGAGGCCTGTATATAGCATGGGTTCTTTTTAGCTAGGAGGCCTGTATATAGCATGGGTTCTTTTTAGCTAGGAGGCCTGTATATAGCATGGGTTCTTTTTAGCTAGGAGGCCTGTATATAGCATGGGTTCTTTTTAGCTAGGAGGCCTGTATATAGCATGGGTTCTTTTTAGCTAGGAGGCCTGTATATAGCATGGGTTCTTTTTAGCTAGGAGGCCTGTATATAGCATGGGTTCTTTTTAGCTAGGAGGCCTGTATATAGCATGGGTTATTTTTAGATGAGAGGCCTGTAATATAGCATGGGTTCTTTTTAGCTAGGGGGCCTGTATATAGCATGGGTTCTTTTTAGCTAGGAGGCCTGTATATAGCATGGGTTCTTTTTAGCTAGGAGGCCTGTATATAGCATGGGTTATTTTTAGCTAGGAGGCCTGTATATAGCATGGGTTCTTTTTAGCTAGGAGGCCTGTATATAGCATGGGTTATTTTTAGATGAGAGGCCTGTAATATAGCATGGGTTCTTTTTAGCTAGGAGGCCTGTATATAGCATGGGTTCTTTTTAGCTAGGAGGCCTGTATATAGCATGGGTTCTTTTTAGCTAGGAGGCCTGTATATAGCATGGGTTCTTTTTAGCTAGGAGGCCTGTATATAGCATGGGTTCTTTTTAGGTAGGAGGCCTGTATATAGCATGGGTTCTTTTTAGATGAGAGGCCTGTAATATAGCATGGGTTCTTTTTAGCTAGGAGGCCTGTATATAGCATGGGTTCTTTTTAGCTAGGAGGCCTGTATATAGCATGGGTTCTTTTTAGCTAGGAGGCCTGTATATAGCATGGGTTCTTTTTAGCTAGGAGGCCTGTATATAGCATGGGTTCTTTTTAGCTAGGAGGCCTGTATATAGCATGGGTTCTTTTTAGCTAGGAGGCCTGTATATAGCATGGGTTCTTTTTAGCTAGGAGGCCTGTATATAGCATGGGTTCTTTTTAGCTAGGAGGCCTGTATAAAGCATGGGTTCTTTTTAGCTAGGAGGCCTGTATATAGCATGGGTTCTTTTTAGCTAGGAGGCCTGTATATAGCATGGGTTATTTTTAGATGAGAGGCCTGTAATATAGCATGGGTTCTTTTTAGCTAGGGGGCCTGTATATAGCATGGGTTCTTTTTAGCTAGGAGGCCTGTATATAGCATGGGTTCTTTTTAGCTAGGAGGCCTGTATATAGCATGGGTTATTTTTAGCTAGGAGGCCTGTATATAGCATGGGTTCTTTTTAGCTAGGAGGCCTGTATATAGCATGGGTTCTTTTTAGCTAGGAGGCCTGTATATAGCATGGGTTATTTTTAGCTAGGAGGCCTGTATATAGCATGGGTTCTTTTTAGCTAGGAGGCCTGTATATAGCATGGGTTCTTTTTAGCTAGGAGGCCTGTATATAGCATGGGTTCTTTTTAGCTAGGAGGCCTGTATATAGCATGGGTTCTTTTTAGCTAGGAGGCCTGTATATATCATGGGTTCTTTTTAGCTAGGAGGCCTGTATATAGCATGGGTTCTTTTTAGCTAGGAGGCCTGTATATAGCATGGGTTATTTTTAGATGAGAGGCCTGTAATATAGCATGGGTTCTTTTTAGCTAGGAGGCCTGTATATAGCATGGGTTCTTTTTAGCTAGGAGGCCTGTATATAGCATGGGTTCTTTTTAGCTAGGAGGCCTGTATATAGCATGGGTTATTTTTAGCTAGGAGGCCTGTATATAGCATGGGTTCTTTTTAGCTAGGAGGCCTGTATATAGCATGGGTTCTTTTTAGCTAGGAGGCCTGTATATAGCATGGGTTATTTTTAGATGAGAGGCCTGTAATATAGCATGGGTTCTTTTTAGCTAGGAGGCCTGTATATAGCATGGGTTTTTTTTAGCTAGGAGGCCTGTATATAGCATGGGTTCTTTTTTAGCTAGGAGGCCTGTATATAGCATGGGTTCTTTTTTAGCTAGGAGGCCTGTATATAGCATGGGTTCTTTTTAGCTAGGAGGCCTGTATATAGCATGGGTTATTTTTAGCTAGGAGGCCTGTATATAGCATGGGTTCTTTTTTAGCTAGGAGGCCTGTATATAGCATGGGTTATTTTTAGCTAGGAGGCCTGTATATAGCATGGGTTATTTTTTAGCTAGGAGGCCTGTATATAGCATGGGTTCTTTTTACATGTGTTTTATCTAAACATGAAATGAACAACACCTCACTTACTCTGTATATAATCTGTGTCTGTTTGTCTGTCTTTATTTCAGTCCCAGTGATTCTGATTGGGAGCCCATACTACCTAGAAGCAAATCCCCCACTGAGGCTGGTCCATCCAGCCGGAGCCATCCTGTCTCTGGCACCACACCTACCCCCGCCCGGCCATCAAGAGGTGTGAAGCCGGTGACAAAGAAGCGGAGGAAGGGAAGTGTGGAACCTGCTGGCAGAGTGGAGGAGGATCGTTGGCACTCTGTGCTGGAGGAGGATGTGGCCCCACCCCCTCCACTTTTCAGACCAAAGAGACCACCAGGTCCTCAGCTGGACATGACCTCTAAGTACAGCCCCATTCAACTTTTTCAGTTGTTTTTTACCACACGAGTTGTTGATTCCCTGGTTTTGAACACAAATAGGAACGGAGCTAATAGGCAGGAAGGCCAGAAAGAGGCATGGAAGCCCATTTCCATGTCAGATCTTTTTTGTTTCTTTTCTATGGTCATTTACATGGGTCTAATAAAGCTAAAAACCCTGAAAGACTACTGGAAAACTGAATCACTATATCAACTGCCTTTTCCCTCCACGGTCATGTCATGCAAAAAGTTTTTGACAATTTCACGGGCAATTCATATCAGTGACCCAGAAGTTGATAAGGTCAATGAGATGAAACGAGGCACGGCGGGGTTTGATAAGCTATGCAAAATTAAACCGCTCTACCTCGACATCATTGAGGCCTGCAAAACCTATTTTCAGCCTGGCCAGAACCTTTCCATAGATGAGAGAATGGTAGCCTCAAAGGCCAGAATTGGCCTGAAACAGTACATGCGTAACAAACCGACTAAATGGGGTTACAAACTGTTTGTTTTGGCCGATTCTGCGTGTGCATACACGTGCAATTTTTTTGTCTATGAAGGGAAGAACAGTTGTGCTACCGGGAAGGGACTGAGCTATGACTCGGTTATGCAGCTATTAGATTTTCAGCTGCTAGGGAAGGGCTACAAACTGTTTGTGGATAACTTCTACACAAGCCCTACCCTGTTTGCAGACCTGAGAAAGCTGTAGATGTGGGCCTGTGGCACCATCCGTTCCAACAGAGTGGGCTTTCCAAAAACTAGGGTGAATGACATGCCTAGGCGGGCTGAGCGGGGGACCATGCGATGGATCCGACAAGATGGCCTGCTGTTTGTGAAGTGGATGGACACAAGAGAGGTGGTGATGTGCTCCACTATACACAAGTCCTTCACTGGTGATCGCGTCGCCAGGCGTGTGAAGGACGCTACTGGGGCATGAATCACAAAAAATGTCCCCATTCCAACAGCAGTGAAGGACTACAATAAAAGCATAGGAGGAGTCGACCTGTCAGATGCACTTATAGGTTACTATAATGTTCTTCACAAAACCATGAAATGGTACAAGACATTCTTTTACCATTTCATTGACATTGCTGTGGTGAATTCCTTCATCCTCCCGAAGGAAATGGCCAAGAGCTGTGGACAGCCCCCCATCTCACAGCTGGTATTCAGGGAGCAGCTCGTCCGTGAGCTTGCTAGCTACAGCAGGTCCACTGCAGCGCCTTCATTCCCCTCTACCTCTGCTCCTTCAACCAGTGGTTTGCACATGCTGAAATTCCTTATTGCAGGCGAGAATGAGTGCAAAAGGAATTTAGTAAGGAGGCTTCGTTGTGCTCTTTGCAAAAATAAATCCTCTGTCGGCTGCAACACCTGTGCAGTGACCCTCTGCTTCACAGCAGAAAGAGACTGCTATGCGCTGTGGCATCAGAAGCACAATATTGTGTAGAGGGTCTTCACATTATTGAACATTGAGTGTAAATGCCTTGTTATTTAAACATTTTGGAAATGTTCATTTTTTTCTTCAATTTTCCAATATATATTTTTCCGGGTATGTTTGAATAATTTTTTTGTATTTTGCATATAGTTATTTTCAGCAATGTACCCATGTACCAATTCGGCCACTTGGGTACATTTGGGAAACTTGTGAGGGACACCTGGGTGACTACATACCCAATGGCATGTACCTCACTCATTCCTAGAGGTATCTGTCTGAAACTTTGGGCAAATACTGTTGCCTGCTTATTCTCTCATTTGGAAGTATCCAGAGTATCATAACTGAATATTTTGATGTTCTAGTAGATTTTAAAGATGCTACAACAATAAAAGAACTGAAAAACGCGTGTTTATTTCCTTGTATTTTCTTCTACCAGATCTATTGTGTTATATTCTCCTACATTCAATTCACATTTACACAAACTTCAGAGTGTTTTTTATCAAATGGTAACAAGAATATGCATGTCCTTGCTTCTGGGCCTGAGCTACAGGCTGTTAGAATAGGGTATGTCTTCAGGCGGAAATTGCACAAAGTGGGGGGGTATCCTTAACAGGTTTTAAGAGGTTTTAAGGGAATATCCTGCAAAGGTAAATCTGGAAAAAAGTTGTGCTTTACAGATTGGGAAATGGTCTGGAGGGATCATGGCTTTGCCAGGGGGGTTGGAATGGTGTAAGGGTATCTTGGAGTGTTCCTAGGGGATGAGGGATCATGGCTTTGCCAGGGGGGTTGGAATGGTGTAAGAGTATCTAGGAGTGTTCCTAGTGGATGAGGGGACAATGGAAAGAAATTGGAATGGTGTGGTTGATATGGTGGAAGGGAGGATGAGGAGATGGTGTTGGTTGATATGGTGGAAGGGAGGATGAGGAGATGGCATTGGCTGCTATCTCGTATGTCATATGGGGGGCCACTATTATTGTTAATAATGTGGATGATATGGTGGAGGGAGGATGAGGAGATGGCATTGGCTGATATCTCGTATGTCATATTGGGGGGCAACATTTATTGTTAATAATGAGGTTGATGTGGTGGAAGGAGGATGAGGAGATGGCGTTGGCTGCTATCTCGTATTTTGTGGTTTCGATATAGTAAGATACAGAAAATACAATGTCAAATGTTATATTTTATTTTGGGTCAAGCTAAAAATGTAAATGGAAAAACAAGTTGATAAACAGAGGATCCATCTAAAACAGTATAAAACAAGTGCAGTATGTTCTGAGAATGTTACTTTAGCGTCACACTATAACTTCATGGGAGTCTTGTGGAAAGACTGCATGTTGTTTTGGGGGGATTGAGTGACGTCTTCATCAACATTTGCAGAATATTCCTGTAATATTTTCACCTCTTGTCAGACGCCAACAGCCTAGTTGGCTGCAGACATTCATAAGGAGTTCAAGTAGTTTATTTGCCATTTGCAGGTATTAAAAGTAATACATACATTGTAATTCCTTGTTGGAGCTCTCTCACATATAGGACAGTACATACCAGAGGAGGCTGCTGAGGGGAGGACGGCTCAAAATAATGTCTGGAACAGAGTGAATGAAATGGAACACATGGAAGCCACATGTTTGATACCATTCCACTTATTCCCCTCCAGCCATTACAAGTTGGTCCTCCCCAATTAAGGTCCCACCAACCTCCTGTGGTACAAACACAAACAGTAAAATTTATCATAAAAATGCAAAGTGGTAAAAGATCAGAAAAGGAACCAAAAGGTTCAGTCATGTTCTAATAGTCTGATGAAAACAGTTTAGGTTGATGATTTAACAGGCGGATAGAAGCTGTTCTAGAACCTGTGGTCCAGAAACTTATTTAACAGGCAGATAGAACTGGGATAGAAGCTGTTTTAGAACCTGTGGTCCAGAAACTGATTTAACTGGCAGATAGAACTGGGATAGAAGCTGTTCTAGAACCTGTGGTCCAGAAACTAATTTAACAAGCAGATAGAACTGGGATAGAAGCTGTTCTAGAATCTGTGGTCCAGAAACTGATTTAACAGGCAGATAGAACTGGGATAGAAGCTGTTCTAGAACCTGTGGTCCAGAAACTGATTTAACAGGCAGATAGAACTGGGATAGAAGCTGTTCTAGAACCTGTGATCCAGAAACTAATTTAACAGGCAGATAGAACTGGGATAGAAGCTGTTCTAGAACCTGTGGTCCCAGAAACTGATGAGCAACCACTGGTCCTAGACTGGTGCCCTGAATGGCATATGTTTTTTGAAAACGCCAATATGTGTGTGTGTGTGTGTGTGTGTGTGTGTGTGTCCAGTCTGAGTGTGTCCACTATGTGTGTGTGTGTGAGTGAGTGTCAGTGTGTGTGTCTGTGTGTGTCCAGTGTGTGTGTGCGTGTGTGCACTAGAGCGTGTGTCTAATGTGTGTGTGTGTGTCCAATATGTGTGTGCGTCCAATGTGTGTGTGTGTGTGTTTGTGTGTGTGTGTGTGTGTGTGTGTGTGTTTGTGTCCAGTGTGTGTGTGTGTGTGTCCGTCCAGTGTGTGTGTCCGTCCAGTGTGTGTGTGTCTGTGTGTGAGTGAGATAGTGTGTGTGTATCACTGGCACAGGGACACTGAGGAGTCCCAAATCCCAAAGGAATCATCATAAACCCTAAACCCTGGATAGAGGGGCTCAGTGAATGTGGAGGTGAATGTGTACAGGTGGGTCAGTGTGTCAGAGGAGACTCTATAGAAGGACAGAGTGCCGGCTGGCCAGTCCAGATACACTCCTACTCTGTGGGAGCTGGAGGAGTGGACGTCTATGGTAGTGTGATTATTATTGTGAGAGCCAATGTAACGGTTGTCAGAGCAGTACAGGCTCCAGGACTTGTCATTGTATCCAAGCCAACATTCCTTAACCCCTCCTCTCCTGCTGATTCCTTTATATGTCACTCCTATATCAGCCCCTCTTCCACTCCACTCTACCTCCCAGTAATAGCGCCCAGTCAGACCCTCTCTACACAGCACCTGTCCACAGCCATCAAATCTCTCTGGGTGATCAGGATACGGCTGCTCCTCTGTCCTACATGTCACCTTTCTGTTCTCCTCAGACAGAGAGAGGCGTCTGTTTACTGTGTTTAGGTCCAGTGTGAGATCACAGACATCTGATGGATGAAACCAGACACAATATTAGAAATCATCATCATTCACATTAGAATGTTAACTCACTTTTCACTAATTCATTTAATGTGGATGTTTCTAGGTATCAAAAGGATAAGTTAAGGTAAATTGCGAATTGTTGAATGATCATATGTTATACTGTATGGTAATATAAAACACACTTATTCACATTAATTACACACACACACACACACACACACCCACACACACCTACATAAACACAAACAAACATTTCTAATGTAACACGAACACGCCAAACACACACACACACACCTGCATAAACACAAACACACATTTCGTATGTAACACACACACAAACACACATTGTCAAAGCTTCTCTTTGTAAACTTTGGTGTCCCTGATTTCTGCTTCTGTAGAACTACAGCTGATATTTAATATGACCAAGTAAGTAATGATGGTGGTCTTTGACTTTGACTTAACTTGAATTAAGACTTATTCTTAGTCATATTCTTCACAGCAGTCAACACTCACATTTTCTAAGCCCAGGGTTCATTCTGTTCTCTCCACCATGTTCCACACTGTAGCGGTAAGCAGAAGAACAGACAGTCATTGAGGAATACACATGAACTCACACACACGCACGCGCACACACACACACACACACACACACACACACGGTCAAGCGTGACACACGGCACACACGGTCAATGTTTGTCCAGTGTGTGTGTGTCGAGTGTGTGTGTCCAGTGTGTGTGTGTGTGTGAGTGTGTCCAGTGTTTGTGTGTTTCCAGTGTGTGTGTTTGTGTCCAGTATGTGTGTGTGTCCAGTGCGCGTGTGTGTGTGTGTGTCCAGTGTGTGTGCGTGTGTGTGTGTGTGTGTGTAATTCCAGTGTGTGTTTCACATACACATACATAGGAACACACTGGACACACAGGACACACACTCACACCCAGTCAGCATATAACTTTGTCCAAGAGGTGGTCAGAATGTTTGTCTTAACTAGCCTGATAAGTCCAACATGTCTGATATGAACATTGACATAAACCCTCTACATACTTGAGTTTCTCCAGTCTGCAGTGTGGATCCTCCAGTCCAGCAGAGAGCAGTCTGGCTCCTGAGTCTCCTGGGTGATTGTAGCTCAGATCCAGCTCTCTCAGGTGTGAGGGGTTTGACCTCAGAGCTGAGAGCAGAGAAGCACAGCCTTCCTCTGTGACTACACAGCCTGACAGCCTGCAAAGAGTCAAATCATATTAAAACCACACTGATATTCTTCGGTGGTGAAAATAGTGACAGTATATTTTTTCTAAATGTTCAGTTACATCAGTGTCCTGAAAGCTGCCATATCTATTAATACATTAACGTATCATTATTATAAATGATCAAAGTATTGCTTGTAGAGAAAGAAATATATAGTACGAATATGTGAGTAGACTGACCAGACCAGTTTTAAAAGCAGTATCAGTCAAAAGACAGACATTGAGGAATCAGATTTAGATTGTATTGAGTATACAGTCCACACCATATCTTATTTGACAGTGAAGCTGACATTTTAAATGTGTCTCTGTACTCCAACATTTTGGATTTGAGATCAAATGTTTCATATGAGGTGACAGTATATAATGTCACCTTTAATTTGAGGATATTTTAATACATATTTTAATATTTTTTAATATTTTTTTTTATTTCACCTTTATTTAACCAGGTAGGCTAGTTGAGAACACCTTTATTTAACCAGGTAGGCTAGTTGAGAACACCTTTATTTAACCAGGTAGGCTAGTTGAGAACACCTTTATTTAACCAGGTAGGCTAGTTGAGAACACCTTTATTTAACCAGGTAGGCTAGTTGAGAACACCTTTATTTAACCAGGTAGGCTAGTTGAGAACACCTTTATTTAACCAGGTAGGCTAGTTGAGAACACCTTTATTTAACCAGGTAGGCTAGTTGAGAACAAGTTCTCATTTGCAACTGCGACCTGGCCAAGATAAAGCAAAGCAGTATGAGCAGACAACACAGAGTTACACATGGAGTAAACAATTAACAAGTCAATAACACAGTAGAAAAAAGGGGAGTCTATATACATTGTGTGCAAAAGGCATGAGAAGGTAGGTGAATAATTACAATTTTGCAGATTAACACTGGAGTGATAAATGATCAGATGGTAATGTACAGGTAGAGATATTGGTGTGCAAAAGAGCAGAAAAGTAAATAAATAAAAACAGTATGGGGATGAGGTAGGTAAAAATGGGTGGGCTATTTACCGATAGACTATGTACAGCTGCAGCGATCAGTTAGCTGCTTAGATAGCAGATGTTTGAAGTTGGTGAGGGAGATAAAAGTCTCCAACTTCAGCGATTTTTGCAATTCGTTCCAGTCACAGGCAGCAGAGAACTGGAACGAAAGGCGGCCAAATGAGGTGTTGGCTTTAGGGATGATCAGTGAGATGTACCTGCTGGAGTGCGTGCTATGGATGGGTGTTGCCATCGTGACCAGTGAACTGAGATAAGGCGGAGCTTTACCTAGCATGGACTTGTAGATGACCTGGAGCCAGTGGGTCTGGCGACGAATATGTAGCGAGGGCCAGCCGACTAGAGCGTACAAGTCGCAGTGGTGGGTGGTATAAGGTGCTTTAGTGACAAAACAGATGGCACTGTGATAAACTGCATCCAGTTTGCTGAGTAGAGTGTTGGAAGCAATTTTGTAGATGACATCGCCGAAGTCGAGGATCGGTAGGATAGTCAGTTTTACTAGGGTAAGTTTGGCGGCGTGAGTGAAGGAGGCTTTGTTGCGGAATAGAAAGCCGACTCTTGATTTGATTTTCGATTGGAGATGTTTGATATGAGTCTGGAAGGAGAGTTTACAGTCTAGCCAGACACCTAAGTACTTATAGATGTCCACATATTCAAGGTCGGAACCATCCAGGGTGGTGATGCTGGTCAGGCGTGCGGGTGCAGGCAGCGAAAGGTTGAAAAGCATGCATTTGGTTTTACTAGCGTTTAAGAGCAGTTGGAGGCCACGGAAGGAGTGTTGTATGGCATTGAAGCTCGTTTGGAGGTTAGATAGCACAGTGTCCAAGGACGGGCCGGAAGTATATAGAATGGTGTCGTCTGCGTAGAGGTGGATCAGGGAGTCGCCCGCAGCAAGAGCAACATCATTGATATATACAGAGAAAAGAGTCGGCCCGAGGATTGAAACCTGTGGCACCCCCATAGAGACTGCCAGAGGACCGGACAGCATGCCCTCCGATTTGACACACTGAACTCTGTCTGCAAAGTAATTGGTGAACCAGGCAAGGCAGTCATCCGAAAAACCGAGGCTACGGAGTCTGCCGATAAGAATATGGTGATTGACAGAGTCGAAAGCCTTGGCAAGGTCGATAATGACGGCTGCACAGTACTGTCTTTTATCAATGGCGGTTATGATATCGTTTAGTACCTTGAGCGTGGCTGAGGTGCACCCGTGACCGGCTCGGAAACCAGATTGCACAGCGTAGAAGGTACGGTGGGATTCGAGATGGTCAGTGACCTGTTGACTTGGCTTTCGAAGACCTTAGATAGGCAGGGCAGGATGGATATAGGTCTGTAACAGTTTGGGTCCAGGGTGTCTCCCCCTTTGAAGAGGGGGATGACTGCGGCAGCTTTCCAATCCTTGTTAATCTCAGACGATATGAAAGAGAGGTTGAACAGGCTGGTAATAAGGGTTGCAACAATGGCGGTGGATAGTTTCAGAAATAGAGGGTCCAGATTGTCAAGCCCAGCTGATTTGTACAGGTCCAGGTTTTGCAGCTCTTTCAGAGCATCTGCTATCTGGATTTGGGTAAAGGAGAACCTGGAGAGGCTTGGGCGAGTAGCTGCGGGGGGGGCGGAGCTGTTGGCCGAGGTTGGAGTAGCCAGGCGGAAGGCATGGCCAGCCGTTGAGAAATGCTTGTTGAAGTTTTCGATAATCATGGATTTATCTGTGTTGACTGTGTTACCTAGCCTCAGTGCAGTGGGCAGCTGGGAGGAGGTGCTCTTGTTCTCCATGGACTTCACAGTGTCCCAGAACTTTTTGGAGTTGGAGCTGCAGGATGCAAACTTCTGCCTGAAGAAGCTGGCCTTAGCTTTCCTGACTGACTGCGTGTATTGGTTCCTGACTTCCCTGAACAGTTGCATATCGCGGGACTATTCGATGCTATTGCAGTCCGCCACAGGATGTTTTTGTGCTGGTCGAGGGCAGTCAGGTCTGGAGTGAACCAAGGGCTGTATCTGTTCTTAGTTCTGCATTTTTTGAATGGAGCATGCTTATCTAAAATGGTGATGAAGTTACTTTTAAAGAATGACCAGGCATCCTCAACTGACGGGATGAGGTCAATGTCCTTCCAGGATACCCGGGCCAGGTCGATTAGAAAGGCCTGCTCACAGAAGTGTTTTAGGGAGCGTTTGACAGTGATGAGGGGTGGTCGTTTGACTGCGGCTCCGTAGAGGATACAGGCAATGAGGCAGTGATCGCTGAGATCCTGGTTGAAGACAGCGGAGGTGTATTTGGAGGGCCAGTTGGTCAGGATGACGTCTGAGGGTGCCCTTGTTTACAGATTTAGGGATGTACCTGGTGGGTTCCTTGATGATTTGTGTGAGAATGAGGGCATCAAGCTTAGATTGTAGGACTGCCGGGGTGTTAAGCATATCCCAGTTTAGTTCACCTAACAGAACAAACTCTGAAGCTAGATGGGGGGCGATCAATTCACAAATGGTGTCCAGGGCACAGCTGGGAGCTGAGGGGGGTCGGTAGCAGGCGGCAACAGTGAGAGACTTATTTCTGGAGAGAGTAATTTTCAAAATTAGTAGTTCGAACTGTTTGGGTTTGGACCTGGAAAGTATGACATTACTTTGCAGGCTATCTCTGCAGTAGACTGCAACTCCTCCCCCTTTAGCAGTTCTATCTTGACGGAAAATGTTATAGTTGGGTATGGAAATCTCAGAATTTTTGGTGGCCTTCCTGAGCCAGGATTCAGACACGGCAAGGATATCAGGGTTAGCAGAGTGTGCTAAAGCAGTAAGTAAAACAAACTTAGGGAGGAGGCTTCTGATGTTGACATGCATGAAACCAAGGCTTACATATCTGTTTCAACATTTAGAGAAATAAAATAACTTTATGTATCTAGTCCCCCATTCGAAGAAGTCATAAATATTCTGACCAACTCACTTATAGTGTATTAAAGTAGTCAAAAGTTTAGTATTTGGTCCCATATTCTTTGAACACAATGACTACATCAAGCCTGTGACGCCATCATTGAGAAAGATCATGAATTAATCATGTGTCACACCCTGGTCAAAGTATTTTGTGTTTATCTTTATTTATTTGGTCAGGCCAGGGTGTGGCATGGGTTTTTGTATATGGTGTGTATGTATGGGGATTGTAGCTAGTGGGGTGTTCTAGCTAAGTCTATGGCTGTCTGAAGTGGTTCTCAATCAGAGGCAGGTGTTTATCGTTGTCTCTGATTGGGAACCATATTTAGGCAGCCATATTCTTTGAGTTTGTCGTGGGTGATTGTCCTTAGTGTCATTGTTCTTTGTTAGGTTACACAAGTATAGGCTGTTTCGGTTTTCGTTAAGTTTATTGTTTTGGTAGTGTTTGTGTTTAGTGTGTTACTTCATTAAACATGGATTGCAATAGACACGCCGCATTTTGGTCCGACTCTCCTTCTCATCAAGAAAACCGTTACATCATGAATAATAATGAGTGAGGGAGTTAGAGGCTATAACAAAACATACTAACCTCTCACCATTAACCTCAAATAAAAGGTGACACTCTGTACTGTCACCTAATATGAAACATTATATCTCAAATCCAAAATGCTGGAGCAAAGCACCACATTTAAAACTGTAAGCTTCACTGTCCAAACACATATGGTGTCTGGTAAACACATGTGGATCTGGTGAACAGTTATCACTTGTTGACCAACTACAGGAATACGGACCTCAGAGTCTCCAGTTTACAGTGGGGATTCCCCAGTCCATCAGAGAGCAGCTTCACTCCTGAATCCTTCAGGTCATTGTTACTCAGATCCAGCTCTCTCAGGTGTGAGGGGTTTGACCTCAGAGCTGAGACCAGAGAAGCACAGCCTTCCTCTGTGACTCCACAGTCTGACAGCCTGCATAGAGATCATCATGACTTAACAAACACGCTGTTAATTTAACACCAGTAGTGTAGAAGGACAATTGCAGATGCATTTGGTTTATTCTCTCAAACAGCATATATATTCATGTTCCGTCTCCTAGAATTGTACGATCATAATGTTATGTAATGTGAAAATCAATTAATTGGCATAAAAAGTTATTCAATAATAAATATTTTTCTCTAAACTGAATATTTCTTCCTGATGATTAGTTCTTAAATGTCATTTTATTTACTCACAGAACAGCTCTGGAGGCTTTGACCACTGGCAGCAGCCTCAGAAGACCTTCCTCTGATCTGGAGTATTTCTTCAGGTCAAACACATCCAGCTCCTTTTCTGAGGTCAGCAACACAAAGACCAGAGCTGACCACTGTGCAGGTGACAGGTTGTGTTTTGAGAGACTTCCTGATCTCAGGTAGCTTTGGATCTCCTCCACTAGAGAATGGTCATTCAGTTCATTCAGACAGTGGAACAGATTGATGCTCCTCTCTGGAGAGGGATTCTCCCTGATCTTCTTCTTGATGTACTTGACTGTTTCTTCATGGCTCTGTGAGCTGCTTCTTGTCTTTGTCAGTAGACCTCGTAAGTGCTTCTGATTGGACTCCAGTGAGAGGCCCAAAAGGAAGCGGAGGAAAAGGTCCAGGTTTCCCGTCTCACTTTGTAAGGCTTTATCCACAGCACTCTTGAAGACTGTAAATTTAGGCTTGTGTCTTTTCCTCACAGAAAGATTCCTGGACGTTGATTGAGCTTTGGCCATTAGATTCGCATTGTTGTTGATGAATGAGAGGAACACATATACAGCAGCCAGAAACTCCTGAATGCTCAGATGTACGAAGCAGTACACCTTGTCCTGGTACAGCCCACATTCCTCTTTAAAGAGCTGTGTGCACAATCCTGAGTACACTGAGGCTTCATTGACATCAATGCCAGCTTCTTTCAGGTCTTTTTCATAGAAAATCAGATTGCCTTTCACAAGCTGTTGAAAAGCCAGTTTTCCCAGTAACAGAATGCTCTCTTTATTCCAGTGTGGACCTGTCTCTTCTTTCCCAAGATACTTTTCATTCTTCTGTTTGGTATGAAACACCACAAGGTGTGTGTACATCTCAGTCAGAGTCTTGGGCATCTCTTCTCTTTTATGTTTCAGCATGTGTTCAAGGACTGTTGCAGAAATCCAACAGAAGACTGGAATGTGGCACATGATGTGGAGGCTCCTTGATGTCTTTATGTGTGAGATGATTCTGCTGGCCATGTCCTCATCACTGAATCTCTTCCTGAAGTACTCCTCCTTCTGTGGGTCATTGAAACCTCGTACCTCTGTCACCTGGTCAACACACCCTGAAGGGATCTTATTGGCTGCTGCAGGTCGGGTAGTTATCCAGAGGAGAGCAGAAGGAAGCAGATTTCCCTTGATGAGATTTGTCAGCAGAACATCCACTGAGGTTGACTCTGTGACGTCACAACAGATCTTGTTCTTCTGGAAGTCTAGGGGCAGTCGGCACTCATCCAGACCATCAAAGATGAACAGAACTTTGTACTTGTTGTAGTTGGAGATTCTTGAAACTTTGGTTTCCACTGAGAAGTGATTAAGAAGTTCAATCAAAGTGTGTTTGTCCTCTTTCATCAAATTCAGCTCCCGAAAAGGGAATGAAAATACAAATTGGACATCCTGATTTGCTTTTCCTTCAGCCCAGTCCAGAATGAACTTCTGCACAGAGACTGTTTTTCCAATGCCAGCGACTCCCTTTGTCAGCACAGTTCTGATAGGTTTGTCTTGTCCAGTTAAGGGTGTGAAGATGTCGTTACATTTGATTGCAGTCTCTGGTCTTGATTGTTTCCTGGTTGTTGTCTCAATCTGTCTCAGCTCATGTTCATTATTGACCTGTCCTGTTCCACCCTCTGTGATGTAGAGCTCTGTGTAGATCTTATTGAGAAGTGTTGGGTTTCCTTGTTTAGCGATCCCCTCAAATACACATTGAAACTTCTTCTTTAGATTAGATTTGAGTTCACGTTGGCAAATCACAGCAAGCTCATCTGAATGAAGAAATAACACAGAGGATTTTAATATAACGCCTGTTTTAATAACTATCAATGTTTTCATAATCCATTCCAGACTGATGTTATTATTATTGTTATTATTATATTATTATTGGTATTATTGATGGTATAATTTATGTTGTCTCTCTCTCTCTAAATGAATCAGTACAACACATCCCTGCTGCTTCTTGATGAGGTCACTAGATGTTGTGTTAAGGCTGCTACAATATCATTGAGTTACACAGCTACTTTAGCTGTACTTTAGCTACAGCTTTTAAATGTTATAAATCAGCATTCAACATGAGGCAGACAGCTCTTACTTTTCTCCAGTGTGTCAGCAAGCTCCTTCTGGTTCATTTTCCTCAGGATGTGCAGTGTGATCTTCAGAGCCCCCTCTCTGGCATTACTCTCCTGCTTCTCATCTTCAGCATCCACCACTTCCTGCTTCCGACTCTCAAAGCCTTCTGGGAGTTCTGGACTAAGAATCCTCTTGAACAGCCTCAGCTCGTTCTTCACAAATGTCATAATTTTCTCTTCAAGCAACTGAAATAAATCAAGTATATAAGTTAAGCAAGAGACTAAATGCTTCCTCATCAACACATTAATGAATGATTGACAGATGAACTTAACTTGAGGTAAACAAAAACAAATATACATAACAGGACCACATACACTGAATATGGAGGCCAGGTCTGTTTGATGACTCTGGGAAGACTGACCACTGAGAATCTCTGACTCTGATCTCTCCTGTTGGTTTCTGTGGACAAAACATGAGATTACATCTCCTCATCCAGGTAGTACACACACACGCACACACACACACACACACACACACACACACACACACAGGAGTTCTTCTTACCTTTGTTCAGTAGAAAAGTCTCCCTCTCTAAAGTATATAAGAGCATCCATAGACCGGTCACTCTTCATGGACACAAAGCTGGGAACTGGGGAGGCTGGTCTCTCCTGCTTGATTGGACTTCAACACAACAGAGACAAACATTACATCTCTCATCTCCTCTGAGCTCAGATATGGAAACTTGATATCACTTTACAGAAATGTTTGCAAATTAGCTTTGGTATATCACACCCTACAGTTGAGGTGCAATGAGAAAGTCATTCTGCTTTGAAAGATGATAAACTTGTAACGTCACTTTTGAGCAAAAGTCCTTTGAATATTTTGGTACCTGCTGCAGAGCTCTTCTTTGTCTACAGGGCTTTACTTTGGCGGATAATGTTAATAAAAAAAAATATATATATATATATATATATATATACACACACACACACACACACACACACAGTGGGGCAAAAATGAGTCAGCCACCAATTGTGCAAGTTCTCCCACTTAAAAAGTTGAGAGAGGCCTGTAATTTTCATCATAGGTACATACGCCGTACACTGCATCAAATTGGTCTGCATGGCTGTTGTCCCAGAAGGAAGCCTTACAAACACCTGAGACCTTGTAACACTAACGAGTCACATGACAGCGGGTAGGGAAACTGGCTAATTGGGCCCAATTTGAACATTTTCACTTAGGGGGATACTCACTTTTGTTGCCAGCGGTTTAGACATGAATGGCTCTGTGTTGAGTTATTTTGAGGGGACAGCAAAATTACACTGTTATACAAGCTTACAATGTAGCAAAGTGTCATTTCTTCAGTGTTGTCACATGAAAAGATATACTCAAATATGTACAAAAATGTGAGGGGTGTACTCACTTTTGTGATATACTGTTTATATAATATATATATATATATATTTAATTATCTAAATGTATGGTGTTTTTAGTTGATGTCATTTGAATTGTCTGTTATGCTATAATGGTTATTTTTATTTTTATTTTTATTATTTATACATAAATAATTATTTATTATTTATTATATAGGTTATTTTATGGTTGTAAGTGATAAAATGAACTAGAACATTTTGTATTTTGCAATTCTGAGTAATTACTACTTTAGTAAATAATTACACATTAAGCATAAGACCACAAATGACAATACACCACCACTCCCCTCACAGGAAAACTCCTGTGTGCTTCTTTCTGTCCCTTTCCACACTGCTAACACAAGAGGGCTTCTTCCTGTCCCTTTCCACACTGCTAACACAAGAGGGCTTCTTCCTGTCCCTTTCCACACTGCTAACACAAGAGGGCTTCTTCCTGTCCCTTTCCACACTGCTAACACAAGAGGGCTTCTTCCTGTCCCTTTCCACACTGCTAACACAAGAGGGCTTCTTCCTGTCCCTTTCCACACTGCTAACACAAGAGGGCTTATTTCTGTCCCTTTCCACACTGCTAACACAAGAGGGCTTCTTCCTGTCCCTTTCCACACTGCTAACACAAGAGGGCTTCTTCCTGTCCCTTTCCACACTGCTAACACAAGAGGGCTTCTTCCTGTCCCTTTCCACACTGCTAACACAAGAGGAAGGACTGAACAAGCATTTAACAGATTACTGTGAAGTAATATAATGATGATTCATGTTTATTATCACCTGGTTTTATGCTCATGTTTTGAAATTATACTTCATTAATATAACGATTACCAATAAACCTGAAAAGGAATTTAGTCACCTCTGGTCTAGAAAAATTTATTTTCCAGGTACATTCATAAAGCTGGTGTCGTTACTCTGCCTTCTCTCTCTAGTAGTCAACTCAGCCCCGCTAAAAAGCTGGTGTCATTACTCTGCCTTCTCTCTCTAGTAGTCAACTCAGCCCCACAATAAAGCTGGTGTCGTTACTCTGCCTTCTCTCGCTAGTAGTCAACTCAGCCCCACAATAAAGCTGGTGTCGTTACTCTGCCTTCTCTCTCTAGTAGTCAACTCAGCCCCGCTAAAAGGCTGGTGTCGTTACTCTGCCTTCTCCGGGGGCATGTTGAGGTAAATTTACTAACCGGGAGGGTTGAATGATGTAATTTATTAGAGGGCTGGAAGACGCACTCTCGAGGTTGTTTACTCACAATATCAGATATTAAGATGATTTTATAATGAATGTGTACTGAGGTTGATGTTCTGACTAGTGATTATTTACCCGGGGTTCAATACTTGCTATAGTCACTATTTTTTTGCTCTCCCAAATCAACACAGCCCTAATATGAGATATATAGCTAACTAAAGTAATGAGAGACCATTTTAGAAAATTATGGCAATCATATAGTCTGTAGTTGTATGCTATTTTATGTCAATCATATTGCTGCTTGTAGCCTGTAACTGATGCTTCGTGGTCCATCATTTTGCTGCTTGTAGACTATAACTGATGCTTCATGGTCCATCATATTGCTGCTTGTAGCCTGTAACTGATGCTTCATGGTCCATCATATTGCTGCTTGTAGACTATAACTGATGCTTCATGGTCCATCATATTGCTGCTTGTAGCCTATAACTGATGCTTCATGGTCCATCATATTGCTGCTTGTAGACTATAACTGATGCTTCATGGTCCATCATATTGCTGCTTGTAGCCTATAACTGATGCTTCATGGTCCATCATATTGCTGCTTGTAGCCTATAACTGATGCTTCATGGTCCATCATATTGCTGCTTGTAGCCTGTAACTGATGCTTCATGGTCCATCATATTGCTGCTTGTAGCCTGTAACTGATGCTTCATGGTCCATCATATTGCTGCTTGTAGCCTATAACTGATGCTTCATGGTCCATCATATTGCTGCTTGTAGCCTATAACTGATGCTTCATGGTCCATCATATTGATGCTTCGTGGTCCATCATATTGCTGCTTGTAGCCTATAACTGATGCTTCATGGTCCATCATATTGCTGCTTGTAGCCTATAACTGATGCTTCGTGGTCCATCATATTGCTGCTTGTAGACTATAACTGATGCTTCATGGTCCATCATATTGCTGCTTGTAGACTATAACTGATGCTTCGTGGTCCATCATATTGCTGCTTGTAGCCTATAACCTATAACTGATGCTTCATGGTCTTATGCTGCTTGTAGACTATAACTGATGCTTCATGGTCCATCATATTGCTGCTTGTAGCCTATAACTGATGCTTCATGGTCCATCATATTGCTGCTTGTAGACTATAACTGATGCTTCATGGTCCATCATATTGCTGCTTGTAGACTATAACTGATGCTTCATGGTCATATGCTGCTTGTAGACTATAACTGATGCTTCATGGTCCATCATATTGCTGCTTGTAGACTATAACTGATGCTTCATGGTCCATCATATTGCTGCTTGTAACCTATAACTGATGCTTCATGGTCCATCATGTTGCTGCTTGTAACCTATAACTGATGCTTCATGGTCCATCATATTGCTGCTTGTAGCCTGTAACTGATGCTTCATGGTCCATCATATTGCTGCTTGTAGACTATAACCTATAACTGATGCTTCGTGGTCCATCATATTGCTGCTTGTAACCTATAACTGATGCTTCATGGTCCATCATATTGCTGCTTGTAACCTATAACTGATGCTTCATGGTCCATCATATTGCTGCTTGTAGACTATAACTGATGCTTCATGGTCCATCATATTGCTGCTTGTAGCCTGTAACTGATGCTTCATGGTCCATCATATTGCTGCTTGTAACCTATAACTGATGCTTCATGGTCCATCATATTGCTGCTTGTAGCCTATAACTGATGCTTCATGGTCCATCATATTGCTGCTTGTAGACTATAACCTATAACTGATGCTTCATGGTCCATCATATTGCTGCTTGTAGACTATAACTGATGCTTCATGGTCCATCATATTGCTGCTTGTAGACTATAACTGATGCTTCATGGTCCATCATATTGCTGCTTGTAGCCTATAACTGATGCTTCATGGTCCATCATATTGCTGCTTGTAGACTATAACCTATAACTGATGCTTCATGGTCCATCATATTGCTGCTTGTAACCTATAACTGATGCTTCATGGTCCATCATATTGCTGCTTGTAGACTATAACTGATGCTTCATGGTCCATCATATTGCTGCTTGTAACCTATAACTGATGCTTAGTGGTCCATCATATTGCTGCTTGTAGCCTATAACTGATGCTTCATGGTCCATCATATTGCTGCTTGTAGACTATAACTGATGCTTCATGGTCCATCATATTGCTGCTTGTAGACTATAACTGATGCTTCATGGTCCATCATATTGCTGCTTGTAGCCTATAACCTATAACTGATGCTTCGTGGTCCATCATATTGCTGCTTGTAGACTATAACTGATGCTTCATGGTCCATCATATTGCTGCTTGTAGACTATAACTGATGCTTCATGGTCCATCATATTGCTGCTTGTAGACTATAACTGATGCTTCATGGTCCATCATATTGCTGCTTGTAGCCTATAACTGATGCTTCATGGTCCATCATATTGCTGCTTGTAGACTATAACTGATGCTTCATGGTCCATCATATTGCTGCTTGTAGCCTATAACTGATGCTTCATGGTCCATCATATTGCTGCTTGTAGACTATAACTGATGCTTCATGGTCCATCATATTGCTGCTTGTAGACTATAACTGATGCTTCATGGTCCATCATATTGCTGCTTGTAGCCTATAACTGATGCTTCTTGGTCATATGCTCCCATCTATTGGAAATTTTGCAAGTAAACGTTATTAATTCACCTACAGACGTTGGTGGGGCAGCTGAGAAATAAAGGGTATTTTTCTGGTTAATTCCTTAGATCTCAAACCTGCCCCACCTTTCACACGCCAATTGCTGGACTTTCACATAGAGGTTACTAGGTCACCCAGTTCAAACTACATATGAAAAATAAAACAGATGTGACTTGTTGATCAAGTGTTCTGCCCTACAATAATAAATATAATGAAATAACAAAACAAAAACAGCAAAATGCTGAGACAGGTTTTGATTAACAAAATATTCAGTGCTATTTAGTACTATAATGGTAGTAGCTGTAACCCTGTTGATAATAAGTAACCTGACGTCAGCGTTCAAGCTTAATGCCGGCAGGTGTCGTTGATACAAGAGTGAAGCTGCCATTGTGACGCAGAACAATGAGCTGGGAATAGAACGTTCAGAAGGTGAGTTGATTCCACGGAGCTCAATAGAACTAATGGGAGCTGCCATTGTGACGCAGAACAATGAGCTGGGAATAGAACGTTCAGAAGGTGAGTTGATTCCACGGAGTTCAATAGAACTAATGGGAGCTGCCATTGTGACGCAGAACAATGAGCTGGGAATAGAACGTTCAGAAGGTGAGTTGATTCCACGGAGCTCAATAGAACTAATAGGAGCTGGCATTGTGACGCAGAACAATGAGCTGGGAATAGAACGTTCAGAAGGTGAGTTGATTCCACGGAGCTCAATAGAACTAATAGGAGCTGGCAGGAAGAAGAATGACCTAAAATAAGGCCTGTTTTGTTACTATCTAACATAACGTAATATTATGAAACTGGGCTCCATGGCGGATGCAATGAACTAGTTATCAGAAAAAAACGTTGTTGTAAATGTCATGTTTCCAGCCTACTTGAGGCGTCCTGA
Source organism: Oncorhynchus mykiss (assembly GCF_013265735.2). Taxonomy (NCBI): domain Eukaryota; kingdom Metazoa; phylum Chordata; class Actinopteri; order Salmoniformes; family Salmonidae; genus Oncorhynchus; species Oncorhynchus mykiss. Next base: position 66,767,062 of record NC_048577.1, read on the forward strand.
AAATAATATTCAAAAGTTTGGTCCTTGGACACAGAGGGGTTAAACACTAAAGTTACCATCCATCTAGTGAAGAGAGGAGGGGTTAAACACTAAAGTTACCGGCCATCTAGTGAAGAGAGGAGGGGTAAAGAACGGAGCAGAAGAGACATGTTTGTTGTTTGCTGTAACTAATGGTCAACGTTGTATTGTAATGTATGTATTGTAATGCCAGAGTTGACGTGGGCCATCGTTCAAAAAAAGAGATGCCTCCCTGACCACCAGTGTGTTTGGATATAATGAAGATCAATTCAGTGAAGAAGAACCTCTAGAGTTCTGACCAAAGAGCCCTATAAAGGGTTCTATATATACTGTATACTCAGACAGGCTAACCTCCTATAAAGGGTTCTATATATATTATATATATACTGTATACTCAGACACTTCCTAACCTCATATAAAGGGTTCTATATATATTCTATATATACTGTATACTCAGACACTTCCTAACCTCCTATAAAGGGTTCTATATATATTCTATATATACTGTATACTCAGACACTTCCTAACCTCCTATAAAGGGTTCTATATATATTCTATATATACTGTATACTAAGACAGGCTAACCTCCTATAAAGGGTTAAATATATACTGTATACTAAGACAGGCTAACCTCCTATAAAGGGTTAAATATATACTGTATACTCAGACAGGCTAACCTCCTATAAAGGGTTAAATATATACTGTATACTAAGACAGGCTAACCTCCTATAAAGGGTTAAATATATACTGTATACTAAGACAGGTTAACCTCCTATAAAGGGTTAAATATATATTATATATATACTGTATACTCAGACACTTCCTAACCTCCTATAAAGGGTTAAATATATATTATATATATACTGTATACTCAAACAGGCTAACCTCCTATAAAGGGTTAAATATATATTATATATATACTGTATACTCAGACACTTCCTAACCTCCTATAAAGGGTTCTATATATATTATATATATACTGTATACTCAGACACTTCCTAACCTCCTATAAAGGGTTCTATATATATTCTATATATACTGTATACTCAGACACTTCCTAACCTCCTATAAAGGGTTCTATATATATTATATATATACTGTATACTCAGACACTTCCTAACCTCCTATAAAGGGTTCTATATATATTCTATATATACTGTATACTCAGACACTACCTAACCTCCTATAAAGGGTTCTATATATATTCTATATATGCTGTATACTCAGACACTTCCTAACCTCCTATAAAGGGTTCTATATATATTCTATATATACTGTATACTCAGACACTACCTAACCTCCTATAAAGGGTTCTATATATATTCTATATATACTGTATACTCAGACAGGCTAACCTCCTATAAAGGGTTCTATATATATTCTATATATAATGTATACTCAGACACTTCCTGACGGACATATTCAATCAATCCCTATACCAGTCTGCTGTTCCCACATGTTTCAAGAGGGCCACCATTGTTCCTGTTCCCAAGAAAGCTAAGGTAACTGAGCTAAACGACTACCGCCCCGTAGCACTCACTTCCGTCATCATGAAGTGCTTTGAGAGACTAGTCAAGGACCATATCACCTCCACCCTACCCGACATCCTAGACCCACTCCAATTTGCTTACCGCCCAAATAGGTCCACAGACGATGCCATCTCAACCACACTGCACACTGCCCTAACCCATCTGGACAAGAGGAATACCTATGTGAGAATGCTGTTCATCAACTACAGCTCGGCATTCAACACCATAGTACCCTCCAAGCTCGTCATCAAGCTCGAGACCCTGGGTCTCGACCCCGCCCTGTGCAACTGGGTACTGGACTTCCTGTCGGGCCGCCCCCAGGTGGTGAGGGTAGGCAACAACATCTCCACCCCGCTGATCCTCAACACTGGGGCCCCACAAGGGTGCGTTCTGAGCCCTCTCCTGTACTCCCTGTTCACCCACGACTGCGTGGCCACGCACGCCTCCAACTCAATCATCAAGTTTGCGGACGACACAACAGTGGTAGGCTTGATTACCGACAACAACGAGACGGCCTACAGGGAGGAGGTGAGGGCCCTCGGAGTGTGGTGTCAGGAAAATAACCTCACACTCAACGTCAACAAAACTAAGGAGATGATTGTGGACTTCAGGAAACAGCAGAGGGAACACCCCCCTATCCACATCGATGGAACAGTAGTGGAGAGGGTAGCAAGTTTTAAGTTCCTCTGCATACACATCACAGACAAATTGAATTGGTCCACTCACACAGACAGCATCGTGAAGAAGGCGCCGCAGCGCCTCTTCAACCTCAGGAGGCTGAAGAAATTCGGTTTGTCACCAAAAGCACTCACAAACTTCTACAGATGCACAATCGAGAGCATCCTGGCGGGCTGTATCACCGCCTGGTACGGCAACTGCTCCGCCCACAACCGTAAGGCTCTCCAGAGGGTAGTGAGGTCTGCACAACGCATCACCGGGGGCAAACTACCTGCCCTCCAGGACACCTACACCACCCGATGTTACAGGAAGGCCATAAAGATCATCAAGGACATCAACCACCCGAGCCACTGCCTGTTCACCCCGCTATCATCCAGAAGGCGAGGTCAGTACAGGTGCATCAAAGCTGGGACCGAGAGACTGAAAAACAGCTTCTATCTCAAGGCCATCAGACTGTTAAACAGCCACCACTAACATTGAGTGGCTGCTGCCAACACACTGTCACTGACTCAACTCCAGCCACTTTAATAATGGGAATTGATGGGAAATGATGTAAATATATCATTAGCCACTTTAAACAATGCTACCTTATATAATGTTACTTACCCTACATTATTCATCTCATATGCGTACGTATATACTGTACTCTATATCATCGACTGTATTCTTATGTAATACATGTATCACTAGCCACTTTAACTATGCCACTTTGTTTACATACTCATCTCATATGTATATACTGTACTCGATACCATCTACTGTATCTTGCCTATGCTGCTCTGTACCATCACTCATTCATATATCCTTATGTACATATTCTTTATCCCCTTACACTGTGTACAAGACAGTAGTTTTGGAATTGTTAGTTAGATTACTTGGTATTACTGCATTGTCGGAACTAGAAGCACAAGCATTTCGCTACACTCGCATTAACATCTGCTAACCATGTGTATGTGACAAATAAAATTTTATTTGATTTATTTGATTTGCTTCTATAAACCAATGAGGAGATGGCACGTGGGTACCTGCTTCTATAAACCAATGAGGAGATGCAGCGCGAACTTCGTCACAAATAGAACTGACTTCTAGACGCTCGTTGGCGCGCGTGTGCAGTGTTGCATTTTTAATAACGAATCCGATGTCTACGAACGAACATTTCGAGGCATATCAAATTACCCAGCAGCCATTTAGAAACAACAAGTCATCAAAAAAAGTGTTGTTTCTTAATTTAAAAAATGTCTTCTGGCTGTTTAAATTGGCCACGTCTTGAAAAAGAGAACAGGGACATACGTTTTCGTTAGGTGGTATACTTTTTCTGAATACAAATATGGTTAACCATGACCAGAAAAGGTTTAAGGTTTAGCACTGTGGGTCACCACAACGTGTATCCAAGCGAACAGTGATCACGCTCACCAAGTAGCTCTAAACCTGTTAATAAAAGTAACCTGACGTCAGCGTGCCGGCAGGTGTCATTGATACAATAGTGAAGCTGCCATTGTGACGCAGAACAATGAGCTGGGAATAGAATGTTCAGAAGGTGAGTTGATTCCACGGAGCTCAATAGAACTAATAGGAGCTGGCAGGGTGACGCAGAACAATGAGCTGGGAATAGAATGTTCAGAAGGTGAGTTGATTCCACGGAGCTCGATAGAACTAATAGGAGCTGGCATTGTGTCGCAGAACAATGAGCTGGGAATAGAATGTTCAGAAGGTGAGATGGTGCAACGGAGCTCAATAGAACTAATAGGAGCTGGCAGGGTGACGCAGAACAATGAGCTGGGAATAGAACGTTCAGAAGGTGAGTTGATTCCACGGAGCTCAATAGAACTAATAGGAGCTGGCAGGAAGAAGAATAACCTAAAATAAGTCCTGTTTTGTAGCGATTACTAAATAACATAACGTAATATTATGAAACTGGGCTCCATGGCGGATGCAATGAACTAGTTATCAGAAAAAAACGGTGTTGTAAATGTCATGTTTCCAGCCTACTTGAGGCACATCGAAAATAATATTCAAAAGTTTGGTCCTTGGACACAGAGGGGTTAAACACTAAAGTTACCGTCCATCTAGTGAAGACAGGAGGGGTTAAGAACGGAGCAGAAGAGACATGTTTGTTATTTGCTGTAACTAATGGTCAAGGTTGTATTGTAATGTATGTATTGTAATGCCAGTGTTGACGTGGACCATCGTTCAAACAAAGAGATGCCTCCCTGACCACCAGTGTGTTTGGATATAATGAAGATCAATTCAGTGAAGAAGAACCTCTAGAGTTCTGACCAAAGAGCCCAATAAAGGGTTAAATATATACTGTATACTCAGACAGGCTAACCTCCTATAAAGGGTTCTATATATACTGTATACTCAGACAGGCTAACCTCCTATAAAGGGTTAAATATATACTGTATACTCAGACACTTCCTAACCTCCTATAAAGGGTTCTATATATATTCTATATATACTGTATACTCAGACACTTCCTAACCTCCTATAAAGGGTTCTATATATATTCTATATATACTGTATACTCAGACACTTCCTAACCTCCTATAAAGGGTTCTATATATATTCTATATATACTGTATACTCAGACAGGCTAACCTCCTATAAAGGGTTCTATATATACTGTATACTCAGACAGGCTAACCTCCTATAAAGGGTTAAATATATACTGTATACTCAGACATGCTAACCTCCTATAAAGGGTTAAATATATACTGTATACTCAGACAGGCTAACCTCCTATAAAGGGTTAAATATATACTGTATACTCAGACAGGCTAACCTCCTATAAAGGGTTAAATATATACTGTATACTCAGACAGGCTAACCTCCTATAAAGGGTTAAATATATACTGTATACTCAGACAGGCTAACCTCCTATAAAGGGTTAAATATATATACTGTATACTCAGACAGGCTAACCTCCTATAAAGGGTTAAATATATACTGTATACTCAGACAGGCTAACCTCCTTTAAAGGGTTCTATATACAGTGCCTTGCGAAAGTATTCGGCCCCCTTGAACTTTGCGACCTTTTGCCACATTTCAGGCTTCAAACATAAAGATATAAAACTGTATTTTTTTGTGAAGAATCAACAACAAGTGGGACACAATCATGAAGTGGAACGACATTTATTGGATATTTCAAACTTTTTTAACAAATCAAAAACTGAAAAATTGGGCGTGCAAAATTATTCAGCCCCCTTAAGTTAATACTTTGTAGCGCCACCTTTTGCTGCGATTACAGCTGTAAGTCGCTTGGGGTATGTCTCTATCAGTTTTGCACATCGAGAGACTGACATTTTTTCCCATTCCTCCTTGCAAAACAGCTCGAGCTCAGTGAGGTTCGATGGAGAGCATTTGTGAACAGCAGTTTTCAGTTATTTCCACAGATTCTCGATTGGATTCAGGTCTGGACTTTGACTTGGCCATTCTAACACCTGGATATGTTTATTTTTGAAACATTCCATTGTAGATTTTGCTTTATGTTTTGGATCATTGTCTTGTTGGAAGACAAATCTCTGTCCCAGTCTCAGGTCTTTTGCAGACTCCATCAGGTTTTCTTCCAGAATGGTCCTGTATTTGGCTCCATCCATCTTCCCATCAATTTTAACCATCTTCCCTGTCCCTGCTGAAGAAAAGCAGGCCTAAACCATGATGCTGCCACCACCATATTTGACGGTGGGGATGGTGTGTTCAGTTGTGTTGCTTTTACGCCAAACATAACGTTTTGCATTGTTGCCAAAAAGTTCAATTTTGGTTTCATCTGACCAGAGCACCTTCTTCCACATGTTTGGTGTGTCTCCCAGGTGGCCTGTGGCAAACTTTAAACGACACTTTTTATGGATATCTTTAAGAAATGGCTTTCTTCTTGCCACTCTTCCATAAAGGCCAGATTTGTGCAATATACGACTAATTGTTGTCCTATGGACAGAGTCTCCCACCTCAGCTGTAGATCTCTGCAGTTCATCCAGAGTGATCATGGGCCTCTTGGCTGCATCTCTGATCAGTCTTCTCCTTGTATGAGCTGAAAGTTTAGAGGGACGGCCAGGTCTTGGTAGATTTGCAGTGGTCTGATACTCCTTCCATTTCAATATTATCGCTTGCACAGTGCTCCTTAAGATGTTTAAAGCTTGGGAAATCTGTTTGTATCCAAATCCGGCTTTAAACTTCTTCACAACAGTATCTCGGACCTGCCTGGTGTGTTCCTTGTTCTTCATGATGATCTCTGTGCTTTTAACGGACCTCTGAGACTATCACAGTGCAGGTGCATTTATACGGAGACTTGATTACACACAGGTGGATTGTATTTATCATCATTAGTCATTAAGGTCAACATTGGATCATTCAGAGATCCTCACTGAACTTCTGGAGAGAGTTTGCTGCACTGAAAGTAAAGGGGCTGAATAATTTTGCACGCCCAATTTTTCAGTTTTTGATTTGTTAAAAAAGTTTGAAATATCCAATAAATGTCGTTCCACTTCATGATTGTGTCCCACTTGTTGTTGATTCTTCACAAAAAAATACAGTTTTATATCTTTATGTTTGAAGCCTGAAATGTGGCAAAAGGTCGCAAAGTTCAAGGGGGCCGAATATTTTCGCAAGGCACTGTATATTCTATAAATACTGTATACTCAGACACTTCCTAACCTCCTATAAAGGGTTAAATATATATTCTATATATACTGTATACTCAGACACTTCCTAACCTCCTATAAAGGTTCTATATATATTCTATATATACTGTATACTCAGACACTTCCTAACCTCCTATAAAGGTTCTATATATATTCTATATATACTGTATACTCAGACACTTCCTAACCTCCTATAAAGGGTTCTATATATATTATATATACACTGTATACTCAGACACTTCCTAACCTCCTATAAAGGGTTCTATATATACTGTATACTCAGACACTTCCTAACCTCCTATAAAGGGTTCTATATATATTCTATATATACTGTATACTCAGACACTTCCTATCCTCCTATAAAGGGTTATATATAGAACTTTAGTGGTTCTGTATATGTAGGAAGATAGAATCCTTTTTGGTTTCAACAGGAGTGAAGAGTGTGTTCATATAACGGATATATTGTCAGAATTCAGCTTGTAACAACGATCAGAATAAAAACTATAAAGTTATGCCTGCCAACATATTAGATAATAATTAAGAGGCTAAATGATTGTGTCATGCTAAAATTGTATAGAGGTGTGTGTGTGTGTGTGTGTGTGTGTGTGTGTTTGCTGGTGAGACAACCACATATCACAGTCTAATATACAGGATACAAACATTTCATTCCAGCTATATAGCGTTTTGCAAAACAAAAATTCATACACAAAAAACTATGAATTAAAATCTTAGAACAACAATATTTTCCAGACAAGGTTCCCCTGAGCAATACTGTCCGATAAATAACAAATGTGTAAAAATGGTGGAAACACATTTTAGAAACAAACAACATTGTAATCTCACCTCTTAGCTTTGGTGTCATGTTCCCCAGAGAGTCTCATTTTAGAGGCAGGGCCCCCCTCCTCTCTCTCCCCAGAGAGACTCATTTTAGAGGCAGGGCCCCCGTCCTTTCTCTCCCCAGAGAGTCTCATTTTAGAGGCAGGGCCCCCCTCCTTTCTCGCTCCAGAGAGACTCATTTTAGAGCACTGACCCCTAAACAGAGATCCAACATGTTGGTTGTGGTTAATACAGTGACAACTAAACAGAGATCCAACATGTTGGTTGTGGTTAATACAGTGACAACTAAACAGAGATCCAACATGTTGGTTGTGGTTAACACAGTGACAACTAAACAGAGATCCAACATGTTGGTTGTGGTTAACACAGTGACAACTAAACAGAGATCCAACATGTTGGTTGTGGTTAACACAGTGACAACTAAACAGAGATCCAACATGTTGGTTGTGGTTAACACAGTGACAACTAAACAGAGATCCAACATGTTGGTTGTGGTTAACACAGTGACAACTAAACAGAGATCCAACATGTTGGTTGTTGTTAACACAGTAACAACTAAACAGAGATCCAACATGTTGGTTGTTGTTAACACAGTGACAACTAAACAGAGATCCAACATGTTGGTTGTGGTTAACACAGTGACAACTAAACAGAGATCCAACATGTTAGTTGTGGTTAACACAGTAATTCTTGAAGGTCAGATGTTCTCTTTTATTCATTATCTCTTAGAAATAAAACATTTACTAACAGACACATCCAAACAGTCAAGTGATTTAATGCATCACATGAATATGTAGTCGTGATTTATAATTTTCACCTTTTGTCCATAATAATAATAATAATATAATAATAATAATAATATATAATAATATTAATAATAACATCTCACTTTCTCTTTTAATAATTTCTCTCATTCTAGTGTGTTGCTTTGTTCAACAGGTATGATATTATGATGCTGTTACTGAATTCAGTTCATAATAACAATGTTAAGAGAAGTCTGGTGTTTTACTGTCATTCACTACACTAAAATAACACCAGACATTTAATTTCTCTACACACTTTACAATAATCCCTGGGAAGAGTCTTACCTTGTAGCCTGAATTCACAACCAGAACATGTCAAGTCATTGAGATATTTTCCGTTGTGCTGAGAGAGAACCTTCCTGATGACAATTGTCTCTGTATCTATATTCTAGGTACAGTTGATCTTTGGATGCAATAATATCTGGGCAAAGTCTAGTGACACAACACCATAGTATATCATAACCATAACAGCAGTTTAACCTTTGGCCAGTAAAGGCCATGGCATATTATAGCATGTAGAATCATTATTATGGATCCAGGTTCATACTATAACATTTAGAATCATTATGATGATCCAGGTTCATACTATAACATGTATAATCATTATGATGGATCCAGGTTCATACTATAACATGTAGAATCATTATGATGATCCAGGTTCATACTATAACATGTAAAATCATTATGATGATCCAGGTTCATACTATAAATGTAGAATCATTATGATGATCCAGGTTCATACTATAACATGTAGAATCATTATGATGATCCAGGTTCATATTATAACATGTAGAATCATTATGATGATCCAGGTTCATACTATAAATGTAGAATCATTATGATGATCCAGGTTCATACTATCACATGTAGAATCATTATGATGGATCCAGGTTCATACTATAACATGTAGAATCATTATGATGATCCAGGTTCATACTATAACATGTAGAATCATTATGATGATCCAGGTTCATATTATAACATGTAGAATCATTATGATGATCCAGGTTCATACTATAACATGTAGAATCATTATGATGATCCAGGTTCATACTATAACATGTAGAATCATTATGATGATCCAGGTTCATACTATAACATGTAGAATCATTATGATGACCCAGGTTCATACTATAACATGTAGAATCATTATGATGATCCAGGTTCATACTATAACATGTAGAATCATTATGATGATCCAGGTTCATATTATAACATGTAGAATCATTATGATGATACAGGTTCATACTATAACATTTAGAATCATTATGATGATCCAGGTTCAACATATCTCTAACTGTGAAGGATACAATGGGGTCCCACATTATTGACCCTGATAAAGATTTGTAAAACTGACTGTATAAAATAAATCATTCCAAGACTGAGCTATATTGTATGCTCAAACAAAATCATGATATTAAATGAATTTCTACTAATACAATATGGCTCAGAGAAAGAGATTGTGTTTAACAAGTAATACTTTTTCTCTCTAAAGGTTCGGGGTCAAAATTGACACCCCTTTCAATACCTCACCTTGTGTGGATAACGGCACTGAGCCTTTTTCTAAAAGGTTTTATGAGTTGGAGAACACATTGGGAGTGATCTTAGACCATTCCTCCATACAGAATCCTTCCAAATCGCTTGCTCTCTCTCTCTCTCTCTCTCTCTCTCTCTCTCTCTCTCTCTCTCTCTCTCTCTCTCTCTCTCTCTCTCTCTCTCTCTCTCTCTCTCTCTCTCTCTCTCTCTCTCTCTCTCTCTCAACAACAACAACAACAACAACAACAACAAGGCGGTAAGAACCCCCACTGAGCAGCACATCGTCTCGTCTTCCCCTCAGCCTCCCCCCAGCCAGTAACCACATTGGCTCCCGGTCCACTGGAACAACAACAGAACCCCTGGAATACAGCCTCAGCTCAAATCCAGGCAACACGACAGTTGATTTCTCTGCCCACCACTTCAGCACCAGTTCCTTTCTCATCCTCGTTGGAGGACTTCCCTCCTTTACCCAAGTTCTCTCCTCTAGTTAAGCATCAGGCTTCTCAAAAACGATCATCACCATTGGGACCACTTCCTGCCCCAGCACAGTGCTCTTTAAACCAGAAGCTAAATAATCAGTATCATCCTCTTCCTCAGACACAATCTTCTACTGAGATAGGGATCTGTACCTCAACACCCTCTTCCCCTGTTGCACCTTCACAGACACAGATAGATGTCAGCAATATTGGCCCAAACAACTCCCCATCTCCTTCTAAGAACAACATGGCACCCACTCCCTCCCCATCTCATTCTAAGAACAACATGGCCCCCACTCCCTCCCCATCTCATTCTAATAACAACATGGCCCCCACTCCCTCCCCATCTCATTCTAAGAACAACATGGCCCCCACTCCCTCCCCATCTCATTCTAAGACCAACATGGCCCCCACTCCCTCCCTCCCCATCTCATTCTAAGAACAACATGGCCCCCACTCCCTCCCCATCTCATTCTAAGAACAACATGGCACCCACTCCCTCCCCATCTCATTCTAAGAACAACATGGCACCCACTCCCTCCCCATCTCATTCTAAGAACAACATGGCCCCCACTCCCTCCCCATCTCATTCTAAGAACAACATGGCCCCCACTCCCTCCCCATCTCATTCTAAGAACAACATGGCACCCACTCCCTCCCCATCTCATTCTAAGAACAACATGGCCCCCACTCCCTCCCCATCTCATTCTAAGAACAACATGGCACCCACTCCCTCCCCATCTCATTCTAAGAACAACATGGCCCCCACTCCCTCCCCATCTCATTCTAAGAACAACATGGCACCCCCCCCTCCCCATCTCATTCTAAGAATAACATGGCCCCTACTCCCTCCCTTTCTTCCAAAGTAAAAGGTAAGAGATTATGAGAACCCCGACCTCCACTTCCCCTCATGACCCACAGAGATTAAACAACCCAGCGACCACCCAGGAGAACAGTATTCAAAGTATCATTGGTCCCCCATCGCCCACCATAGGCTCCAACCTTGAATTGATAACCACTAACACCTCTAATTTAATCCAGGCCCCAGTTGAGTTCCACCATAGGGCCTGCAGCCAGAAACCCTCAATGTTATAGCAACACGCCCCAATCCCCTGGTTAAAAGTCCTAAACACAGCAATGTTTCAGTTAAAATCTTGGAAAGGATTTCACCTCTATCGCTCTCACCAACAGGAGGCGCCACATCAGGGGGGGAGACTAGGACTGGGCAGTTCCAGGGGCAAATGATGATTCATGGACAAAACAATGGGCAACAACCCAAAAACAACCAATCTGAGCCCTTCCAAAAAGACACCATGTCACTGCTAGTCCGAGACCCCTGTATAACTGGCGCCTCAACATACTCACCCCAGTTTGAATTCCAACCCCAACCCCAGCCTCAGCCTCATCCCCAGCATCAACCCCCAACCCCCAACCCCAGCAACCCTTCAGAAACCATCGTACCATAAAGACAGACCAAAAGGCAAGGTGGCAGATTGGAATTTTAAGGGAAATAAACCAATACTAGTCTTGGGAGACTTAAATGTTAATAGAATCTCTCCATTTCATAACCCAAACATATAAGTGGACAGTTACCCTGGAGCAACATTTTACCATTTCACAAAGGCTCTGGAGAAAACAGAGGTTAATTTAAACACCAGCATAGTGGTTCTCTCGGTGGGCATAAACAATATGGATAATGACCCTTACAAAACATCAATCAAACAGATTGCATCAATGCACAAGGAAGCAAGAGTCACTTTCCCTAATGCAATTATTTACATCCCCATTATTAACCACTCACACCTCCTTTCACCAGATCGAAAACGAAACCTCAGTCATTAATGGTTACATCACCACACATGGCCCATTTCTCTTGGAGATACCCCATGATGAATTCCACACAACAACAGACCTGATACACTGGACAACAACAACAGCAGACCTCATTTTTAAGAATTGGGGTGAGCAGCTAAATTTAGAATAGGCTCTACCCACAATTTTGACCCACCTAGCCATACCACACCCTTCTTTTCCCCCCAACCCCCTGTACTCTCCCCCCTTTCCTCCCCCAGTTGCTTTCTTAGATTACCCAGCAGAGGTGGTAGTTGACCCCCTCTCATCAAACATCATGAATTTATGAAGTTGTCTTTCATTCCCCGCCCTGGTAAATTTGACTGGGAGGAACTTCATAGGGACACACATAAATATCATAGACGACTTAAACTTCTAGACTACTTTGACTATCAGACGAATGACAACCATTTACCATTCACCCTTCCTTCAATCTGGGAACCCAAACTGTCCCAGATAGATAGGAGGGTAAAGAACCTAATCAGAACCGACCAAGACACCCTTCACAACTATCACACCCAGGCAGATAGAGAGAACAACATCACCCGCATCGAAAGACAAGCCATAAAATAACTTATAAACAACCCCTTCACATAATATTGAAACCGGCAGATAAGGGATCTAAAACAGTGATCCTAGATAAACATCAATACACATACGAGGCAAATAGACAGTTATCCAACACCAAGTATTATGTACCAATAGGAAACAGCCTACAACCACAGACCCAGACTAAATTACGTAGAATCATACAAACACTTTATGAAAAACGGCACATCACGAAAAAACAACCAGACTTTCTATTTGGACCAGACACTCCACCACCTAGACTGCTTTACCTGCTTTGCAAAATTCATAAAGAACCAGAAACCTGGACTATTCCCTATGAAGTTCCTCCTGGCAGGCCAATCGTATCAGACTGTAATAGCGAATCATACAACATAGCCCAATATATTGATCATCATATCAACCCTCTCTCCACTAGACACCCCAGCTACCCCAGAGACACTTATCACTTTCTTGAGAAGATCAAACCCATAGTTGTTCCCTCCCAAACATATATATTCACTATAGACATTAATAGCTTAAACACTAACATGAATACAGCAACAGGAGTACAGACGGTCAGAAATATTTTCCATGCACACCCAGATATCAATAGACCAGACAATGAAATACTACAATTATTAGAAATCAGCCTCACACACAATGACTTTATATTCAATGATAAGCACTACTTACAGGTGGAGGGAACAGCTATGGGCAAGAAATTTGCCCCGGCATATGCAAACATTTACATGGCTGAATGGGAGAGAGAGGCATTGGCCAAGTGCCCACATCAACCTACATTCTATTACAGACTTCTAGAAGACATTATAGGAGCCTGGCCTCATGATATCCAACTATTCACTGAATTCATTATCCTTCTCAACAGTCACCACCCATCCATTAAGGTTAAATACATAATAGATCCATGTGAAGTACACGTATTGGATACTACAGTTTTCTTTAATCACATAAATCTCAAAAAACAATTTTCACTAAAGTTTATTTCAAACCAACAGATACACATGCTTTACTCCACAAACACAGTTATAACCTGTTATAGGAATTACATTCCTATATGTTTTAATACCCAATTAAAATTAAACACTCTGTCAATTCCTAAGAATTTGTAAGACTCTTATTTGCATGAAATGGACAGAGACCAGTCTCAAAATCTATCAGCAGCGTTTATTCTCGAGAGTACTGAACATGATACAGTTTACCACAGGTTATAAACTGAAAATGACGTCATTAGTTTTCGTACTACCCCGTCTCATCTCCGCTCCAGTACAATGGCTGTATGGTTCTCAAGACTTAAGATAATTTATGATCCGAGCCAAGGTCTGCCTGTGTAGATAAGCATTCTAGCCAGTCTGGCTATAAGTGCATTCATTTCTACCAAGGAACAGACAGTCATTGTTCTAATTCTTGATTATATTTACACACATTATATTCAGTACTAAGGTTAAAAGAAAATTCATACATCTATACAGTAACATAATAGTATTCTGATTAGTCAGTCCTGATTGAAATGTATACATAATTAGTCATTATTGATAAAAATTCCCTTAACATATCCACCCTATGATTAAATATTTTACATCCAATCACACATCTAGTTATATTAAAATATTAAAAAGCATACTTCTATTTTTATTAGAAATATTTATTGTTGTTTATCAAAACATCACCTAAACATAACCCACTACTTGTTATCAAAACATCACCTAAACATAACCCACTACTTGCATTCACACTGACTGTTTTTAGGCCAACATCAGAATCATAACTCTTCTCATCAGAATTTTCGTTACAATCTTCATTGAAACAAGGTACAACCTAACCTCCCTAAATATCAAAAATGGTCTCATCAAACATAAGTTCCCCGCAAATGAAGGATCCAGATTCATCCACTTGTTCTGTAGACATGCATTCAGCACTCCACGGGTCAGAACTTGGAATCGGCTCGTACCTCAACCTTCTGTTGTGTCATCGATTTCCCCCAGAGTCCTGGAAATAAGGCCTTGTACACAGAGAATTAGACAACAGCCACATAAAACGAAAACAGTTACACAGATGAAGGTAACCCATAATACAGTGATCATAACTTTTTTCCATTTTCCAAACATACTATCAAACCAATTAGTCAAAGAGATATCCACCCCAGAGTTTTCTGCCAAACCGTGAGCCAGAGTGGTCAAACCAGCTGAGGCTTCGGTCACTGATTCGTCCGGAGCTGTGTTATTTGGGATGTAAGCACAAACATGGTCCCAAAAATCACGCATAACATATCTAATGCAATTCTATTCTGCCAAGCCATCAGGCTGGTTGCTTCAGTCTGTTCTGCCAAACCTTTAATAGCATCTCTGGTATAATTGTTAAAGCGCTGTTGATTATAATAAATATAATTAATCCAGTCCACGTTCTTATTGAGAGTAGACCACCTGGAAATGCTTAACTCTAATCCTGCTAGGATCTGATTTCTTGCTTTGAACTCATCTGGCACCCCCCGTGGAACCCCAATGTTATCAATGTATACTTTGTCATCAAGAGACCCAGATGGAGTACCTCTTTTCTCCCGTTTGGGTAACTTCGTGTCTTGGTGGTGAATGAGTGTGAAAGGCATTCCCAAATGTACAAGGGAGCATAATCCTGTCCAAATGCCGGTAAAACCTCGCCCTGACATCATTCCCCCACACAACCTCCAGATGTCAGCCCTGGCCCACTTTACCTTATTGAAATCCACAGAGTTCAAACCGCCTATCAAATTAGACATGGTCTCGTCAGTGGTAATATTCTCTGTCCAATTGCAGGTAGTATCTTCCCCTACATATTTCCCAAGAGTACTGTACCGGGCCAAACTGTAATAATCTCCTCCGGTCACTGTAAAGGGAGGAAGTCTTGATTTAAAGGGGAACCTGTGGATATAAATAGTGCAAATCAATGTAATTGTCATTATCTGGCATTCCTGCTTTCGTGAACAGCTTTACCATACTGGCCTAACCTCCTCTACCCGGAACTGTACTAGGGTGTCGACTGAAAACTGGTCATATCCAACATACAATAATCCTAGATCCTCTTTCATTACTTTTTAAAGGGTAAGGCGTATCTTTATGCAATACATCCCTCTCTCCGGATTACAGTCAAAAACTCTTACCTTCACTGTACTCCACCTCCTTCCATACTGGGTAAGTAGATTCATATAGCCCTCTCTCTCCGTATGAGCTATGACCTGTCCCCACGACCCACATGGGGACCTGCACCGATATATACCGTAATGGCTCAGAGTCCTAGACTGCCATGTAGTTAAAGGCCCCATTTGGTCTATATAAAACTCCATTGAGAGATCCTTCCCAACCTCTACTCCAACTTCCTGTCTACCCAGATCTAGGGATCTCTTATGCTTGTTTGGAACAAAATCCTCATTGTCTAAACCATGGGTCAATTACCACTCTCCGCATACTCAGGTGGGACGTGCTGTATCAGGAATATGGCCCCCACGAGAAGACAGCTCAGACGAACAGCCCTCCGATGAAGCCCCACCCTTTTCCCAGAAAATATATCTCCAGCAAGAGGCCAAGACTTCACTTCTATGAACGCTCACAGCTGGGGAAAAGTCGAGAATCTTCAATAGTAGTTTGACCCCCGCACCCTAAAAGGTTTGCGGTTCCTCTCCTACGTCTGTGATTGTTCGACAGTGTCAGAGTGTCCTACCCTCCCACAATGTGTGATACGCACCCCGGGAACTCTTTCAGCTATCCTCACCGCGAAGGAAGTCACCAGGAGTCCTTGGTATGGTCCCCCCAACAGGCTTCAGGGACCGGATTGAGTGACTTCACCTGTAATGCATAAAATCCTGGACATACAGGCTTGGTTAACAAACAGTTTCTCATATGTTTTATCTGATTCTATCTTTAACTTCTATGCCTATTTGTTAGCTACATTTTTTAAAATGTATTATTAGTTTATTATCCAATTTAATTTGACATACTATATCTCTCCTTAATAACCTTCCGGGTGGCAAAACCAGGATTTATTAAGCTCTAGTTTATTTATGGTAGTGCACCTTACCACAGGTCAATTTCAGACCTGTTTCCTTCCTATCGATTTAGGTTAAAACCCAAGGTAGAAACCCATTGTATTTGTTCAGAATATTCAAGCACCGATCATTGATTAAATCCAAACTCCTTTAGAACATGAATCAAAAATATATCCTAAATAATCCCTCCCAAATTCGAGAATAAAGGACTGACCTGCTGCTCCCTGTTGGTTTGGATCTAGTCACCATCCCTGTCTTCTGGGGTGTATACCGGCCTGTTTTTTTTAAACCTCAATTCAGAGGCCAGGTCTTAACTAACGTGCACGATTTTAACGGCGTACGACCTCCAGATGGCAGGGACGGATATTTAGATCCGGCTCGAAGGACCAATTTGTTAAAGGAATTAAATTGCTCTATGTTGTAATACCCAATTAAAATTAAACACTCTGTCAATTCATAAGGATTTGTAAGACCCTTATTCTATAATAATGGACAGAGCCCAGTCTTAAAGTCCAACAGCAGAGTTTATTCACGAGAGTACTGAACACGATACAGGTTACCACAGGTTATAAACTGAAAATGACGTCATTAGTTCTAGTACCAACCCGTGCCATCTCCGTTCCAGTACAAAGGATGTATCTCAAGCCTTCCCACATCTGTCTCCCTACCAATTTAATATAATTTATGACTGAGCCAAGGTTTTCCGGTGTAGATAAGCATTCTAGCCAGTCTGAAGATATCGTTCATTCATTCCTACCCAGGAACAGACCGTCATTGTTCTAATCCTCGATTCATTCACACACATTATATTCAGTACTGGGATCAAGAATTAAAACTCATACATATACAACAACATAATAGTATTCGGATTAGTACATATACAGTAACATAATAGTATTCTGATTAGTCAGTCCTGATTGTAATGTATACATAATTAGTCATCATTGATAAAAATGCCCTTAATTCTGAAAAAAGTTTGCGTTGTAATGACTGAATTTTCGGGGGTTTTTCTTAGCTAAACGTGATGAACAAAACGGAGCGATTTCTACTACACAAATAATATTTTTGGAAAAACTGAACATTTGCTATCTAACTGAGAGTCTCCTCATTGAAAACATCCGAAGTTCTTCAAAGGTAAATTATTTTATTTGAATGCTTTTCTTGTTTTTGTGAAAATGTTGCCTGCTGAATGCTAGGCTTAATGCTATGCTAACTATCAATACTCTTACACAAATGCTTGTGTAGCTATGGTTGAAAAGCATATTTTGAAAATCTGAGAAGACAGTGCTGTTAACAAAAGGCTAAGCATGTGGGCCAATATATTTATTTCATTTAATTTGTGATTTTCAAAAATAGTTAACGTTGCGTTATGGTAATGAGCTTGAGGCTATAATTACGCTCCCGGATACGGGATTGCTCGTCGCAAGAGGTTAACAGGTTGGAAGCAGGGATTGATCTCTGTTCTCAGGTGGAAAGTTGTATGAGACGTACCAGGAAGTGTCACCACGACACCAAGGCTCTGCACAGGAAATCAGACACGTACCAGGAAGTGTTACCACTACACCAACGCTCTGCACAGGAAATCAGACACGTACCAGGAAGTGTCACCACTCCACCAAGGCTCTGCACAGGAAATCAGACACGTACCAGGAAGTGTCACCACTCCACCAAGGCTCTGCACAGGAAATCATCATATTAATGGTTGATGGCAGTGGGGAACCAAACCGTAGAGTTCAGTCTGCTTGTCCACAGACTGCTTTCAGGTACGGACACAAACATTTCATATTTGGTCATTTGGGCGAAGTATCTGTTTAAAACAGGGCTGGAAGAAAATGCTGCTCTCCAGGAGGGTTGGCCAGCCCGAACTGTTTGCCAGGTGTTTGAATATTTTCTTGTTATAAATATTAATTTTAAAAAATCATCCATCCTTCAAGAAAAATTGAATGATGTGAACATGCCTCCTAACGGAGGGATGTGCAGGAATCAGGAACACCTTACCACTGCTACACCTGGTTATCAGCAGAGTCCCAACATCTTACCACTGCTACACCTGGATATCAGCAGAGTCCGAACAGCTGTCCCAACACCTTACCACTGCTACACCTGGCTATCAGCAGAGTCCCAACACCTTACCACTGCTACACCTGGCTATCAGCAGAGCCTTGTCTGGCAGCGAAACAGGTCATTCAGCCTCATTTACTGCCTTTAAAAACATATCTGATATGGCTTAAACAAATGTGGTTTCTAATGACAATTGAGATGTACAATCTATGGCATAAGGGGACCACAAGCGGATAAGAGGTAATCTGTAATTTTGCTTAAGACATTAATGAGCGAGCGGACGGACGTAGTCACTATAACTATTTGTTTAGCATTTTTTAAATGTACAGCGACAGAATTCATAATGTGGGCCGTTCTTACAGTGTTCTCCCTGCACACCAAGTCAGAACAGTAGGATAAATAACGGGGGCATATAAGCAGACAATGAAAGCTCTTACAATATTCAATGATTACATTTCTCTAAAACAGGTTACATGCTACATGTGCACCACCAAGTCAGAACAGTAGGTGTAATTAAGAGGGGTAAAAAGACTGAATTATTAGGGTGAGGCACATGGGCTACTAACATCTTACTACACAACATACGCTTAGTATTACTTTCTTAGCTACGGTATACATATCTCCCTGGCATATTACAATATTTATGCAGCAGCATAGAAAACAGTTTTGGACTCACCTTGTTGTGCTGTGCTCACTTGAACAGGAAGTTGGCACGGCCGTTGGCACGGTCCTTCGTGGGAAAATTTTGTCATCAAAGCCTGGAATTTTCTGGATTTATGGTGCTTTCAAAACAACTGGAACTCGGAAAAAACAAGGTCAAATCATGATGAGGTCATTGAGCTTTAGGTCGTTTCTCTAGAAAGAGGATTTACAATTCCGAGTTGGATGACCGTTCAACACGTGTTGTTAAGTTTCCAACTTGTTGTGTTTATGTCCAATGGCCGATGAGCACCGATATGTTTTGTCTATTATTTCTCATCATATGATTTGCCAGTAGATTTTCGACTTGATGACTGTCTAGCTTGCTAGCTAAGATTTTGAAGGTATGATGTAGACATGATCGGTCCAATCAAAGCTACTGTACATATGTGATTTGACGTCATTTTATCTGTGGCCAATGACTTTGAGCCTTCTTGGATGGGCATTTCTAATGTAACTCTATGGCAACACCCAAGGGGCTAGAATTCTCGAGGTCTCCCCTTAGACTTGGAGGTGACGTAGTTTCCCAATGGGTGACAGAACACTGAGTCAATCAAGGCGCAACGCTTGTATTTTCTGCTGGCTTGCCCCACCACCACCACTAAAAAGCACTGAGCTGGGCTGAAACACCTGCATTTTTTTAGTTGCCTTACTCAAGAAATCAAAAAAGCAACAATGTTTCTATAGAGCTTTATTAATTCAATGATATACATATTATAAAAAATTACATTGTTTGCAAACTGATATGTGTCACATATTAATGCCAAAATAACATGCAAAACAAGCAAGCCACCATTTTTGGGTGGGATTTGATTTATGTTGGTAAAGATTTGGGGCTCATAACAGCTCCACCTGCCCTGAATCACTGCACCCATAAGAGACTCGTTGAGAGCCCTGCAATAATGAGGCTGGTCGACCCCACACTCTTGAGTGTTGGGCCAAGAGCTCTGACATACAGAAACCAACAGAGGTCTCATATAGTAAACCTATTAATGCTTAGTCATGGCTGGTTCCACCACAACTGACTCAATGTGTCGAACCAACACATATCTAGTGGATGAGGTGGCCAACTAGTCAGAGTCCTCTGTGTTCTCCTACGAGAACCAAGAACAGTTGGTTCTTAGAATAGAGGATGAGGAGAGCCTTTGTTCGGAACAGACAAGATGTGGTGAATTAGGTACAGAGTTATGTGAAAACAGCCATTAACACAACCAGAGTAACACGAGATGTGGACAGCCGTGGTGAAATAGGTACAGAGTTATGTGAAAACAGCAATTTACACAACCAGAGTAACACGATTGTACACACCTATCATTTATATTAACCTTAAAGTAATGCTACTACATATTTTTCATACCAAACACCCTGGATAGAGAGGTTTACACACTAGAGAGATATTCATACCAAACACCCTGGATAGAGAGGTTTACACACTAGAGAGATATTCATACCAAACACCCTGGATAGAGAGGTTTACACACTAGAGAGATAATCTACATTGCTCATCCATTGTGTCTTACTGAACATGACCATGATTAGAATGAAACATCATGTTGTGTTTGACACAGGGACACTGAGGAGTCTTCATACCAAACCCTAAACCCTGGATAGAGGGTCTCAGTGAATGTGGAGGTGAATGTGTACAGGTGGGTCAGTGTGTCAGAGGAGACTCTGTAGAATGACAAAGTGCCGGCTGGCCAGTCCAGATACACTCCTACTCTATGGAAGCTGGAGGGGCGGACGTCTATGGCAATGGGATTATTATTGTGACAGGCAATGTAACTGTTGTCATAGCAGAAAAGTGTCCAGGACGTGTCATTGTATCCAAGACAAAAGTCATTAGCCCTTCCTTTCCTGCTGATTCCTTTATATGTCACTCCTATATCAACCCTTCTCCCACTCCACTCTACCTCCCAGTAACAGCGCCCAGTCAGACCCTCTCTACACAGCACCTGTTCATAGTTCTCAAATCTCTCTGGGTCATCAGGATACGGCTGCTCCTCTGACCTCAGTGTCACTTTTCTGTTCTCCTCAGACAGAGAGAGGAGTCGGTATACTCTGTTTGGGTCCAGTGTGAGATCACAGACATCTGATGGATGAAACCAGACACAATATTATAAATCATCATTCACATTAGAATGTTAACTCACTTTTCACAAATTAATTTAATATAGATGTTTCTAGGTATCAAAAGGAGAAGTTAAGGTAACTTGAGACTTGTGGAATGATCACACACACACACACACACACGTATGCATCATGAACACAAACACACATTTATTATGTAAAACGAACATGCCACACACATTGTCAAATCAATTATTTTTAAACTTTAGTGTCCCTGATTTCTGCTTCTGTAGAACTACAGCTGATATTTAATATGACCAAGTAAGTAGTGATGGTGGTCTTTGACTTTGACTAAATTCAAGTTAAGACTTGTTCTTAGTCATATTCTTCACATCTGTCAACACTCACATTTTCTAAGTCCAGGTTTCATTGTGTACTCTCCACCATGTTCCACACTGTA
This sequence comes from Oncorhynchus mykiss, assembly GCF_013265735.2. Classification (NCBI taxonomy): domain Eukaryota; kingdom Metazoa; phylum Chordata; class Actinopteri; order Salmoniformes; family Salmonidae; genus Oncorhynchus; species Oncorhynchus mykiss. The sequence goes on from NC_048577.1 coordinate 66,789,299, forward strand.
GCGGTAAGCAGAAGAACAGACAGTCATTGAGGGATACATGCGAGCTCACACACACAGTCAGCATATACCTTTGTCCAAGTGGTGGTAAGAATGTTTGTTTTAACTAGCCTGATAAGTGAAACATGTCTGATAAGAACATTGACATAAACCCTCTACATACTTGAGTTTCTCCAGTCTGCAGTGTGGATCCTCCAGTCCAGCAGAGAGCAGTCTGACTCCTGAGTCTCCTGGGTGATTGTAGCTCAGGTCCAGCTCTCTCAGGTGTGAGGGGTTTGACCTCAGAGCTGAGGCCAGAGAAGCACAGCCTTCCTCTGTGACGAGACAGTGTGACAGCCTGCAAAGAGTCAAATCATATTAAAATCACACTGCTATTCTTTGGTGGTGAAGATAGTGGCAGTATATTTTTTCAACATATTCAGATATATCAGTGTCCTGAAACATGCCATATCTATTCATCAATGAATGTATGATTATTAGAATTGACAAATTATCAAAGTATTGCCTGCAGGTAGAAAAATGCATATTACAAATATTTGAGTACTGACCAGACAAGTTTAAAAAGCAGTGTCAGTCAAAGGTATTAGTGTCACGGCCGTCAAAAGGACCAAAGTGCAGCGTGGTGAGCGCACATCTTCATTTTGGAATGACGCCAACAAAACAACAAACAAAGAACCATCCGTGAAGCTTACAGGGCAACAGTGCCACTGACAAAAGTCAACCTCCCACTCTGAAAGGATTGAAAAAGGGCTACCTAACTATGATTCCCAATCAGAGACAACGATAGACAGCTGTCCTTGTCCCTGAGTATCGCCCCTCCCCAAGATAAGGACTCCGGCCGCAAAACCTGAACCTATAGCGGAGGGTCCGGGAGGGCATCTATCCGCGGTGGCGGCTCTGGTGTGGGACGTAGACCCCGCTCCAACTCTGGCTCACCCCGTTTTGGTGGCACCTCTGGTGTGGGGTCCCTTGCCGCCGACCCCGGACTGGACACCCTCGCTGTGGGCCCCGGACTGGGCACCCTCGCTGCGGACCCCGGACTGTGGCCCGTCGCCAACGTGCGGTGTGCAGGCACAGGACACACTTCAGACGCACCGGAGACACAGTGCGCAGTGCCGGCGCAGGATATCCTGGGCCGTAGTGACGTACTAGCAGCCAGATGCGCTGAGCCGGCACCATCCGTCCTGGTTGGACGCCCACTCTAGCCCGGCCGATCCGGGGAGCTGGAAGGTAGCGCACCGGGCTGTGAACGCTCACTGGAGACACCGTGCACTCCACCGCATAACACGGTGACTGACCAGTACGACGCTCGCCACAGTTGGCAAAGGTCTCCAACCTGACTCAGCCAAACTCCCCATTTCCCCCCCCAAAAAAACTATTCTGGGGCTTCCTCTCTCCTTGCTAGCCGTGTACGTGTCGCCAACTCCATTCTCCAGTATCCCTCCTCGCACTGTTCAATTGAATGCCAGGCGGGCTCTGGCACTCTCCCTGGGTCGAGTGACCACCTCTCTACCTCCTCCCAGGTTGTCTCATACTCCTGTCCACGCTGCTTGGTCCTTTTGAGGTGAGTTCTGTCATGGTTCTGTCACGGCCGTCAAAAGAAGTGGACCAAAGCGCAGCGTGGTGAGCGTACATTTTCTTTATTTTGGAATGACGCCAACAAAACAAAGAACCATCCGTGAAGCTTACAGGGCAATAGTGCCACTGACAAAAGTCAACTTCCCACACTGAAAGGAGGGAAAAAGGGCTACCTAAGTATGATTCCCAATCAGAGACAATGATAGACAGCTGAGAACCATACCCAGCGAAAACATAGAAATAAAGAAACATAGAAAACAAAACATAGAATGCCCACCCCACATCACACCCTGACCTAACCAAATAGAGAAATAAAACTTCTCTCTTAGGTCAGTGTGTGACAATTAGAGGTATCAGATTTAGATTGTATTGAGTATACAGTCCACACCATATATATTTTTACAGTGAAGCTAACATTTTAAATGTGACTCTATACTCCAAGATTTTGGATTTCAGACCAAACGTTTAATTTGAGGTGACAGTATAAAATGTCATCTTTTATTTGACAATATTTTAACACATATCTGTTTCACCGTTTTGAAATGAAGGCACTTTATGTATCCAGTCCCGCAATTTGAAGAAATGTACTTATAGTGTATTAAAGAGTATTTGGTTGTAAACTTGTTGGTTGCATTTGCAGTTTGTTTTGGTTGTGTTTTGGGTTTGTTTTGCCCGATAGTAACTGAATAATAGATGATGACTGGAGTAATATTCTGTCTAAGTGAGTAGAAAACATGTTTTCTAAACACTACTAACCTGATTATGCCTTGATTAATACAAATCATAAATAAATAATGAATAATAACACTAAGAGTTGGTTTAAACAGATCTGATCCAAATTAATCCTGATGATTGCCATGATTAATACAAATCATAACTCAATCATGAAAACTTTGATGTGAAGAGTTACAGAGACTACAACAAAACATGCTAACCTCTCACCATTACCAATAATAGAGGGGGTCTGATCTTTGTGCCTCCGTAACTTTCTCATTCATCATCATTCACGATTCATTCATGATTATTTATGATCATGGCAGCATCCACATGAATTGTGTGCAGATACATCTTCAATTCTTACAATACAAGTAACTCCAAAATGACAGTACATTATTCACCATTCAGTTTCTATCAGGAAAATCATCTAAAACACAACCAAGACAAACTGAAAATGAATTCAACAAGTTTGTAGAATCACAAGCTTGATGTAATCACTGCAAGCAAAGAATCTTGGACCAAACACTAAACTTTTGACGAAATTAATTTATCCAAATAATTAAGACTAAACGGTAAAATATATATGTATAAATACCTTTAAATAAAAGGTGACATTCTGTACTGTCTCCTAATATGAAACATTCTACCTCAAATCCTAAATGCTGGAGCATAGCACCACATTTAAAACGGTAAGCTTCACTGTCCAAAAACATATGGTGTGGACTATGTGTGTCTGGTAAACACATGTGGATCTGGTGAACAGTTCACTTGTTGACCAAGTACAGGAATACTGACCTCAGAGTCTCCAGTTTACAGTGGGGATTCCCCAGTCCAGCAGAGAGCTGGACATATACAGTATCATAATAGTATTCT